>NC_054560.1:7291377-7366377 GCF_017654505.1 Polyodon spathula
TTTTTTTCCAAAATGGTGTGGTCGATGGACTCCTTTTTCTATATGTTCTTACAAAGATAGTTGCACTACATATATTTCTGAATTGGGGCATTACTAGCCTGTGCATAACAGTTACTGTGGCTGGGGTTTGCTCTGCTAGAATTCTGCATCAGGACCCAGTCCGGCCGGCTCAGAACACTGTGCTCAGAGATCGCTGTTACTGCAGTTAGTGGTCTGTGAGAGGAAATGATGACATTGCAAATATGGGGGCTAAACATTGACAGCCCTTCATGTTCTTGTTTGGAAAGCGGTGATGACTTTTATTGAACTGGCTGTGCAGAGAGTCGTGAGAACGACAGAGCATTACCATAGCGATCATCCCAGTCCACTTGGACAGATTCTGGATGTATATAATCTTTCTTTTTTTATATAGCGCCTTTCATAGTTGACCACCATCACAAAGCGCTTTACAAGACACGAGACTAGGGTGTGTGAACTATGCATCAGTTGCAGAGTCACTTACAACAATGAGGGAGAACAAGGAGGTTACGTGACTTGCTCAGGGTGGCATAGTGAGTCAGTGGCTGAGCTGGGATTTGAACCAGAGACCTCCTGGTTACAAATCCATTTCTGGCTTCAAAAGGGGGTCTGGATCTCTGGATAAGCCGGACATCCTTATACAGCCTGATTCTATTACCTGTTTGCTGCTGAAGGTCCCTGCTTTTATCAGGACAGCAAAAGGGCATGCAAACATTTCTTATAAAATCTCAAAAGATAAGCAAGGCTGGGCTTGATCAATACCTCAGAATACTAGTTGCTGTGGTTTACAGCTATGGCCAAAAGTTTAGCATCATCTAGAATTTTAGGATTGAGTCATAGAAAAAGAAAGAAAAAACTATATGAACACCATTTAGATCCTTTATCTAATACCCTGTCATCAAAAAAACTGCAAAATGAGATCGCAAAAGTCTACCGGAACCCATGGTAGCAGTACTATATTTCATGGTAGATTTTGAACTGTCACAATTTTCAGTTTTTTAGTTTGGAAAACTACAAAGCAGTATGTGATTCAATATGTTAACGTAACATTATTCAGCAGGTTTTATTGGACTTTATAGAGCGAAATTAGTTCATTCTGTAGGATGATGCAAAACTTTTGGCCAAAGTTGTAGATTAGTTTTGTTTGTGGTTCAGTAGGGGGCGATCTCCCCACTGGACCAGAGCTCGCCTAGTGCTCCAGCATGGAGTAGGGGGCACTGTGGTGCCACTTGGATGAGACCTTAAACCAAGTTCCTGCCTGCTCTGTAGACAATACGCTTCCACTGGCACTGTTAGAAAGTAGATAAGGTGGTGTCCTGGGAACTGTCAACTTTTAGCCCTGGTTCTGAAGCTGGTGGAGCCACCCTGTGCTACAGGGAAGCACATCCCTTCCAGAATGTTAAACTAAAGGCCGCTCAGAAAGACAGAGATTCACGTCTTCAAGACTCAAAGCAATGTGGGCTTTGCATGCAAGTCAAACCTTGCTGAAAAGACCAGAATGACAAGTTGAGTTTGGTTTGCATTAAATTCAAACTGCAATCCAAAAATGAAAAAAAAACAAAAAACACTGAACAATACATGGATGGAATGCATTATGATTTGCTGACATCTGTGTGTTGAAAAGACAAAAGCAATGTACTGCATATATATAAGAAAGAATTCAGACAGGATGGAACAAAAAAGTTTTCAGCCAAACCAAACCAATCCTGGGCCTCTCTCAACAGAGCCTGTCAATTATGCTGAATTGTCTGGTGGTCTTGTGATAGATTAATGTCCACTGGGGCTAACCCTTAAATATCATCATGCTATTTTTGCACAGTTATTTTGCAGTTTCCACATGCTGATCCTATGGTTACATTAGGAATTTACCTTACTCTACCATGGTTTGCCATGTTTTTAATTAACCTCTTTGGGTATTGCAGTGCTTTCCTGTGCTTTACCATGTTTTTACTGTGCCTTGTCACACTTTGCTATGCTTTTGCTATGGGAAACTTTTATAAAGGAAGTTAAGAGTACAAAACTAATTTCACTTATGACCTGACCCCAGGCCTGCAGAGACATGTCAAGTAAATGAGAGTCTTGTGAAGTAGCCTGCTGCACCACACAGCCCGGACTGATTCATTTAGAATTATTGTATTTATTTAAATAACGTGAACCAGGATGATTACTCACCAAGACCAAAACCTCATTTTCATTGAGATCACAGGGGAAACACAAGCAGCAGGTTACATCAGCTGTACAAATACACACTAAACCCTTAAATGATGTGAAAGAAACCTACAAAATGAAGTGGCAACTACTAAATTAAAGCAAACTTGATTTAATGAATCACAATGTGTTTTAAAACATAGCCAGCCTTGAACAAAGCATATAAAACAAAACAGCGACAAAAAATCTTCAGCTAGAATGCAGACTTAAAACAGCCTTTTGTAACTTAAGAAATAAGGAATGTTGAAGCATCATAATAAGCTCCAGAGAATCAAGAAAAAGTTGAGCAAATTCTTATTCGATCCGGCAAAGCAGGCTTTTAAAAAGCAGCTTTTAAACAAAGCAGGAGTTACAGGTTTTATGAATAGGGGTCTGTGCAACTAAATTAAAACCATTACTCATATGAACACTCACCTAATCAACCTTCATACAGTAATTGGTCCTGCCGTGTTTATAGTCTCTGTTGTGTGTTTCTGACTGCGAGGAGAATGTGCCATTCTTTTACTGCACTGAAGGATTCAAACTCAAAGTAGATACCTCACTCCCCTTATAAACTATCCCCACAGTAAAAGCATAGCAAGCTGTAACAAAACACAGCGAAAGCATGGTAAGCATTGTAAAGCACAAAGAGGTATGGTAAAGCATATTTAAAAAAATCATGGGAAACTGGTAAACGCATGGTAAAACTTCAAAAATACTGCGAAAATACTTTTATAGGGGTCTTGCAAGTTAGTTCACTCCAGCTTGTTGGTCATTTACTGGAAAGCAGCACAGAAATATTAATAAAAAGATCTCTGGTAGCTCAAAAATTCTCATACCATTTTGATTTGTTTCACTTGGTCCAGCAGAAATGAATGCGAACGTTGCTACAATTGTTAATCTTCACCCCCCCCCTTAAACAGAAACACATTTTCTGCAAACCTCTAGCATACCAACGCATTGCTGTTAACACACTGCTGTGTTCCACTGGGACCCGTGAGGGAGTTGAATTCTCTCTCTCTCTCTCTCTCTCTCTCTCTCTCTCTCTCTCTCTCTCTCTCTCTCTCTCTCTCTCTCTCTCTCTCTCTCTCTCTCTGCTCTTTGTATTGGCCTGTGAAGGTTTTATAAAAGAGAAAATAGTTTTTAAATTAAAGTGCGTCGGCCCTTTCCAAGATATAAATCACTCACTGCGGCCCTTAAGTGTGCGAGAGCATTGCAAGTTACCATAGTCTCGTAAGGTTGTGTTCACAGCTGTCTCAATATCAAGGTGTCAAAGGCTTCTGTAGTAAGAACATATACAAATTTAAGAATGAGTGAAGGGCATTTGGGCCATCAGTTCCAGAACTCCAATCAGCTTTCAATCACAGCCAATCAAGTACCTTATTCACTCAGACTGACGCTCCAGTTTATAACAACAGCAACACCCAGTGCCGTGGGCATAGCTCGGGTATATAGGTTGTGATGCCTGCTGCAGGAGTTGTCTTGGATTCTATTATCAGTGGGAAATAAAAAGCAAGGGTTTTAGAGACACTAAAAACTAAAGTTTTTTACAATTTTTTTTTTATTATTCACTCAATAAAAGACAACCTAAGTCATCTGTTATTATTTCATATAAAATATAGTTTTTTTTTAAATCGGAACAGGGAAATGGTTGTTCTCTGCTGACCAAAAACATGTGGCTTTATAAAATCTTAGTATTGTAGTGATTTTCTGGAAGCAATGAGATCTTTTGATATTGTGAAAAGTGCAGGGAAAGAAATGAACGTAAATCAGCAACAATATTATTATTATTATTATTTTTTTAATCTGTACATATTCCACAAGGCCTGAACATTTCAAGCATATGCTAAAATGTCCCTAAGGAGGTGCCATTTCACTGACTCCTTGCTGGGTAGCCGTTAAAATCCATCTCACAATAGCAACAGATCATATCTCTACAACATTATGGCACAGGATGAGGGAAAGAGAGAGAGAGAGAGAGAGAGAGAGAGAGGGGTAGGGAGGAGGGCTTAACAATGCTTAGTATTCTCCAATAGTAACATTATACACTCCTGTTTTAAAGTTATAAGGAAACTATACAAGGTGCTTAAAATGGGAACCCAGCAGTAAGTGTGTATTATAAAACAGGAATACACATCCAGTGAAGTTGTAAAATTACTGATCCATTTGCTGACTGACAAATGCTTCTCCAGTTGTTACGAGCCCCACAGGCTAAACTGGGTCCCAAAACTCTTTCCTTGCAAATTGAACTTCATTCCTTCAGGGAATTCTCCTGAGTACTTCTGATCCTCTTCTAATGATCTGAAAGTATGGTATCTTGGGGTGCTTTCCCTTATAAAGATGTCTCAGTGAGAGCATTCTAACAGCGTGTTTAGACATGATGAAAGCGCTCCCTGAAATGGGAGTCGCAAGGCGACAAAGTGTAAAACACAATTCAATCGGGAATCACTTTGGGGAGAGCATGAGACCCATAATCAGCTGTGTAAGACAGTAACCATCACAGACACGCTTTCCTTCTGCTCAGACTGTGTGACGTCCTGGTTAGAGCTGAGGAACTGAGGTCCAGGGTGGGTTAGTCGTGAAAGCCGAGGGACTGGGAACTGACACTGTGATTAGAGCTGATGCACTAGTGAGGTCCTCTTGTTAGAGCAAAGGAAATACAGAAAAAGGATATGTCTCTCAAAGGCAGCACGAAAAAAAAAAAAAACTAAAAGCATACGGTAACTATAAATCACGGTGAAAGTTTGTAATTCCCTTTGTGGAGTTGGGAGAGGACATTTTCAGATAATCACTCTTAGAAAACCACCTTAGTCATGAAAGCTAAGCTCCCTTCTTCCTACCCTTATCCCAGACGGCCTGAAGGTTTTCATTACAGTTCAAGACAGCCGGGGCAGGGATTATTCTAACCACAGATTAAGCACTCTGCTTTTCCAAAGATCAGTTCTATCTTTAATAACCGAGTCTCCTGTAATGTATTGAATTTGCCAGCTGGCTAAAAGTCAGTTGTGATAACTAAACACAAGCTTTCAAGACCACATTGAAATAGTTTGCACTGTAAGGCAAACACCATTTCAAAACTGAATATTTAGCAAAATCCTCACAAAAAAAAAACCCTTCACTAACAGCGCGCCAATAAAAAGTCCCGTGGCTTGCACACCAAACTAAATGCAAATGAACTTGCAGCTAGAGCAGTTCTTAAAGCAAAATGGAAAATGTGTCAAAGTTCATGTGACTTCACTTCAGTGTGCTAATGACTCCTCTGTGCTTCTCAGTCAGTAAGAGACATCTTCAAATCCTTCACTGTGAGTTCTGGGGATCTTCCGGGACTTGGGGAAGCCATTCCACAGTTTTACTTTTATCCAGGGTACAAAATCGACCCTCCTATCTATTGCTCTGGGACTGGGACTGGAGTGCATTGAGCAGAGAAAACACGGAAACATTTAGAAATACGACAATGATCGTCCAATTACTGCTGCGCAATACCAACTAAAAACAGACCTCCTTTGTGTAGTCAGAAGAACATGAACGGTTATTTAAATCTTTATATTTACAGAACGCTAGCAGGAAAACAATAGAATAGTGTGCATTTAAAGAGTCTGAAAGAACACAGTTATCTTAGCTAATGCGTTCTTTCTATGCCCTTTTCTGGTTAAGGCTCCCCTGCAGCCTCTATAGATTTTTTTTTATCTCTAAGTACTGCCGGTACACCTGAGTGTAACCATTAACTTGTCCCCCTGCAACACTCTGCCCCCACATTTGTTCCACGTGGTATTTTTTTATTATGTATTGCAGGGGGGCACATTTACAGTGACAATCTGGTGTACCAGCTGAACTCAGTTCTATCGGGGCCACATGAGTGCTTTAAACTTTGAAAAGAGTTTTTAGAAGTCACAAGGATGTGAAACACAGCGATTCTAAACAACAAGAATATATTAGTTGAGATGCCTCTGTTCTTTCAGATCCTTACCCCTGTCTTTAATGTGTTTAACTATACCATATATCATTTTATTATATGTGACAGTGCCATGCTTTTATCCTATGGTATACTAATGCAAACATTAGATGCATGGAGGGGAGATGCTTCAGTGCTTCTGTTTATTCAGCGATGGAGGGTTTTCTGGATGACTGGAAATCAACATTAAGAACAAGCTAAGGAAAGCTAGTGCTGTAAAGCAAGTTGCTCTCTAAATCAGAGGTGTTGGGGAAAGGAACACTGGGGCATGCAATAGTACCGAATGGATTCCTGGAATGGGATTCAGAAATTCCAGAGTTCTTCTAACTGTTAAAAAAAATAATACTTAAAAAAAGAAAAACAACAGGCTAACGTAACAGGATTCCAAGAAAGCTGGAAGAATATCCCACTGACTAGCAGCTCGCGTTCACTGATGGCTTTCAGATGTGCTGTGCCTTTCTTTTTAAAAAACTACATCAAACATTGCGTCCCGGGGGGGGGGGGGGGAGTGGGGGTGGGGGGGGGGGGGGGGGGGGGGGGGGGGGGGGGGGGGGGGGGGGGGGGGGGGGGGGGGGGGGGGGGAATCCTAGAAACAGCAGGAATTTAATACATACAGTCAGATCGGAGTCTAACAAGAAGATGTAGCGCTTGCCTAAACTGTAGCAAAGCCATCTGCTTGTTTTAGAAATTGAATGAGGCACCCCCGTCCCATCTCTACTACTGTACGTGTGCATGGGCTAGGGGAAAGGGGAGGGAGAGGGGGAGTCCTGCTTAGAAATGCACCCTCCTCCAGCACACACACCCACACACACAACGTACAAATCACCTAGTGTTTTACCAAACAATGCTTGAACTTGAATATTGGTCAGCAATGCCTTAACTTTGCAGTTTATGACAATGGACCACATGCCGGCACTTTGGGTGACGGAAAGAGTGCCCACCCAAAGTGCTAACAAGAGGAGAGACATCCCATAAGAATCAGTCACACTTGTATTGTATACTCCTCTAATGTAAATATCGCATTTGTCATTGTTGTATGCATCTGGGCTAGCTGCCAGTACTTTATAATTATATTTGCATCCACATCCAGCAACAGTCTGTTATGATTTAGATATGTATTATTTTTGGCAATGGCTTTGCATTGGAATACACGAATAAAGATTTAGCTTGTGTTGGTATTTCCCCTTGTAATAACAAATATCGCATATCTGGATAGTTTTGTTGTGCATGATTTCTATGAAAGGGTTTAAATATGCTAGTTATGGAGATTACTGTAGAGCCACTGCAATACATTGAAAATACTCAGTGGGTTTAAATCTTTATGATACGCCTTGAACATAAAATATTAAATATTAAAATGTGAGCCTTCACAAGTTTTTTTTTTTTCATATTTTTATTGACAGAAATAAGCTGAAAGACTACTATGCACAGCTTATTTTAATAGAGGTGCATTATTATTTGAACAGATCGGCCAGCATTTAGGTCAATTGATTGACCCCACTTGGTCCTATAAGAGGGATCTTAATGGATGTGTTGCAGTAATGCCATAGGGTCCCAATAACACTAATCTGCACTACAGAAGCAGTCAGTAAAGAATAATGGGATAGCGGGATACACTATCTAAGGTAGCGGAAGAATAGCCACTTAAGACATTCTTGACATTGGTGGTTTAGAAATTCTAAATTAGGACAATCCCTATCTCGGTGATTCCAGATTAGATAAGAATCTAAATCAGGAGATTGTTCTGTAAAGTGGCCCAGGATCTCTCACCTCCCTGCCCAGAATAGGGGGTCACTGTGTGGGGAACTGTGACCCTATGCTGTAAGGGTTAAAGATATAAAATAGCTTTGCTTTCTAGAATAATTGAGGTCATGTTTGTTTCTATGTAAAAAGGGCATTGATCTGTGTGTGTATGTGTTGCATGTGTGCTTGCATACATTTCACAGAAATGATCTAGGCATGTGTATAGTTTAAATACTTTACATATTTATAGGAGTGAAGGGGTTTTTATAAAAATAAATATACTATATACTTCCTTAACTGCTTGGGCATGACTGAGTGGCCACTGCTGGTGTACTGCAGTGCCTTTGTAGTACCTTTGTGGACGTGGATAACTCTTAGGGGTTAACAGCACAGACGGAGTGACTCATAATGGCAGAGCAGAGGTATCCACACACTGCTTGCTGAAGTGAGGATCGTGTTTCAGAGGGGGGCATTGCTTTATGGAGAATGTCAGTCAGACCCTGAACGGTTTTCACTGGGCCATCGCAGTACCGGCTCCAGCACAGTCTCTGAAATGGAACTCCAGGTGTTTCCGTCTGACAGACATGCGAGTCAGACGATGTCTGGAATTAATTCATTTGGGGGAAAATTCTACAGCAAGACTGTCCAATCACAGTCCTGGAGAGCCATTCCAATTCAGATTTAACAGGTAAAATGATATAATTAAGTACTTCAGGGCTGGAGGTGTAGTCTTAAATCTGAAGCTACCGGAACGCTACTAAAATATAGATTTTCTTAAACAAGAACCTTTATACAAATTCACATTTTATTTGTATACAGGACTTCTAGTAACACATATACAGTAATAGGTAATACGTTTATCTAATTTCTACAAGTATTTTGTAATAGAAGTTCCTAATGCTCTTTTCATTGCGTCAAGAGGACTCCTGTCCGAATCAGACAGTCGTGTGGGAGATGTGAGTCATGTGACTTTACTTGCCTATTATGCGTCTCGACTACTGCACTGCCGCCTATAGGAAATAGTACTGGAATGGCGTTCCGGCGTATTCCAGCTTGGTTACACCACTGAGTGGAACCAGCTTTGGACCCCCATGTTCTGCAGGGTTGTCATGGCAAAATGCAACATCTCCTTTCCTGTGATGTCCACATTAATGGAAAGCTTTATGAATGAATTTATCCAAGGAAGTGTCAGACTCAGGCAGGTCTGAATTGTCTACGTTCATCATTCGTCCAGGAGATCAGCTGAAACGGTAACAAGGGGGGCTTTTTTCATTTTCATAATTATTTCATGCAAAAGAAAAGCGCCAGGCTAAGCTGTTGAGTCATTAAAGAAGAGTGTGTCACGGAACGCCGTTCCAGTCGCTGTGTCTCCCATGATTCCAGACAAGTGATTGGTTTAGAAAGCCTGCTTGTTCAATGCAATGTTTTGGCAGAGTTTTGTTTTTACATGGAAATGATTTAACATCCTCCCATGTGTAAATGAAATGGCCTGAGCTGTTGGCACATTGCCATGTGCTAATGAGGTCAAGAGATTCTGCACAGTGGAGGGTAAGCTATTCTTGCAGGGGGAATGAAAAGCAATTTTGCGACCTTATAAATTTAAATTGCATATAACTTTATTTCCTTGTCAAATTAGCCACAGAAATTTATGTATATACACACACAAACACACACACACACACACACACCCCCAACAATTCTCTGTAAGGCCTCCCTTTATGTACTGGGATTAAGATAGAAATGCTATATATGGTAGGGTGTCAACCCCTTCCTGGTATTCAACCATGAGCATATATGTATTTACAACATTATTCATATTATTGTTCCTATTTATAGTCATATCCAAATTATTATTATTATTATTATTATTATTATTATTATTATTATTATTATTTATAGGAATTTGTTGTACAAATGGGATGATATGCTTTTATTCATAGTGCTAAGCTAAAACTATAAGGAACTAACTGAAGCAGACGACTATTGAGACTTGTGCCTTCTACTGTACTGTACAGTGCACGAGTTCAACTGCCTGCCATTTTAACTTTAAAAAGTACATTTTATTTTCAGATAATGAGTCACTGAAGGGGAAAATTGAAACAAGCTTGACCTACTAAAAAGAAAAATATAATAAATAAACCTGCTTGGCCTCCTACAGCCACGTAATGAAAGGCTTTTTTGTGGTGACTAAACCCCCGCCCTTCCTGGACTGGATGCCTTGATCCTGACAGCAGCTCTTAAACTGGACCAGAGCTTTCATTGGCTGCCCTGCTCTCTGCTGCATATCCAAGACCCTCCAACAGACTGTGAACTGCGACCTTACGACCTTTGCCCCACTTGCCCATGCCAAACCTCCATCAGATTACAGCCCTGAGAAAGGATACCCACCCCCCACCCCCCTCTGTAAACAGGGCCCAGCCTCTCTCCCAGAGGAGAAAACTGCTCCCACACAGAAATTGGACTGTGACCTCATCAGAACTTCAGAGGAGGGCGGAGCTGGGCCTGGTTGGTGGGTCAATGTTGCAGAGTAGGGTGGTATTGGGAGACACTGTGCCTCATACAGACACATACACTGTATCTCATACAGACACACACTGTACCTCATACAGACACATACACTGTATCTCATACAGACACACACATTGTATCTCACAGTTGCTTCTGGGTGGCCAGCAGACCTTCAGCTGTCATTACAGCTCCTCCTGAAAGAAACAGGGAACAAGACCTGGGTGCAGTCCCTCTCTCTGTATGTTGGTATACCTTCACACACAAAAAACCCTTGATTTCATAAAACATTTGACCAATGAACTGATTTATGGGTTATTATATTGGATTGTGTGCAGACCTAGTATTTTTTAAAAACATGTATTGGTACAGATAAACATCTAGAATCATCTACCAAAAAGACAAAATCTCTCTTCTCCATGGGTGTCCCATAAGTCAAGCATCGTAAGCCACATGTCACATGATGCCGATCAGGATGTTCTCTGTTAAACCAGATGGCCACACCCTGTTGACTATCTGCACCACACATTAAAATGATCTGAACTCGTTCCTCTCTGCTTAAAGACATTTCACACCTGAAATAGAGAGAGCAGGACCAATTTAATCAGTTATGACTGTGATTCCTGGCTTATGGGACTCTCTGTAGAAAGAAAGAAAGAAAGCAAGCTCTTGTGCTCTCCGTCTTTCTCTCCCTCTCGGCTCCCCTGTTTGTTTTAGATTAACAGGTGTGATCTTGTTGGTTCCTTGCTGCAGTTGGGTGTCACTTGTCTGAATCCCTCCTGGCCTCTTTGAAGTGTCTCCTGTGATGTGTGTGGAGCGGAGCGATCCCTCCGTAAACGAGAGGGGCTCCTGGTGTCTGAGATGGCCAGGTTTGTTGCAGCTGTTGGTCAGCGAGGCAGAGGTGTCACCTGGACCCCATGTGAACAGGATGCACTTGTGTCAATATTTGTCATGGCACCCCTGTCTGTGCGTGCCCCTCCGAGACTCGGAGTCAATCACAGGCCTCTATTAACATTCAATCCAAAGATGTTCACTGGAACGTAAAAGAAACTTAGTCACATACAAGTTAATATGCTAGTTAATTCACTCTCTGTTTGGATTGGTCTTCCCTGTCTCATTGATTTAAGACCCCTGGGCTTACTGCTACAACACTACCTCTATTATATTTCAAAGGCCCATTCATGTATAAAGCTCTCTTTAAAATGTTTCCACATTCCAAAAACATTTGGTATTAATCAACAGGTCATTAAACTATGACATCAGAAAGGTCTGCAGTTATTGTGTTCAGCATGTGTGGAGTGTGACAAGTAGACTGAGGGGCATGCAAACAGACACGATCAGCGCTCTGTCTATTAATTACTAAGCAAGCGCTCAGCCAGCATCATTCTCATCATGCTTGGATTGAAGGACCACACAACGCTCTACCCCATTGTGTGAAAACAAGGCCTCCATTTGGTTTAAACAAACAGGGATCCTGAAGAATGGGTGCACGAGGATTGCAAGTCCAGGAGCCAGGGATTGGGGCTCACAAAATCCGTTTTCACTTTTGGGAGAAAGCTGACTTTTATCCCCAAGCTTTTACTTAGTCTTAGCAGAGCCCCAGACAACAGGTCAAACACGATGCAGACTGTGAATCGGATTCTTAAAACAGCGACAACTTGAAAAGTAACTAAGTGGCAGCATAAAAAATGATAACACAATGTCATTTAAACAGCTTTAAGTTATTCGATTGCCTAGTTTAAACACCAAACACAAATCTGTTGCTGGAAAGGACCATGTCAGATATTAATATTGCTGACCCAATGTGTTATATTTGGAAAGTTTTTGTATGGTTGTTAAAAAAAAAAAAAAAAAAATAAAAACCAGCTAATAAACACACATTATTTGGTTGTGTTTTGCATTTTCCACGTGGGGAATTACTATAAACTTTTATAACAGAAGGTTATGAAAATATTGTTCTTGTTGCTGCACATTTTATGACACTACAAAGATAACATATGGCTATATACCCCTGTAGTGTTTTTAAAGTTTCGGCGCAGAAAATGAGTTCCCCATTACTGCTAGTTCTGAAGTGCGCCCTGTCAAACACACTGCAATCCATTATGCTATTAACAATTAAAACTCAAAGAGATTTAGGACAGATCAACGCTATAGCTGCTAAAAATCAGCATTTTATAAATAAAATTCCAAACATTAATTTATGGAAGAGCGGTAGCATTCCAGAATGTTTTATTATATTGTGATATTCATTGAGGCTGTTTTTTATAAGTGCAATTAAACACATGCTCTAGGTATTGTTCTGCCTTTACAGATCATGGGCTGCACATGTTGTAAACGCTGCTGTCCGGAGTTTGCAGGCTCACAATGTGCATTGATGATACCTATGTGTTAATCAACAGTGGAGGACAATACCGTTTACAGTGTTTGCTGTGCTGCAAACACTTTGAAAAAGGTTTGCAAATGTTTACAGACGGCGAGTAAACCATAACACAAACAGACAGCAGAGAATCGTTTTGCACGCTTGAGTAAACTCGACACCTTGGGCTGTGTGATTGGAAGGACGCGTTGGGCTTGAGCCTCGTTAATCATTCCTTCATTTAAAAATCTGCGGACCGTCAACCTTTACCAAGCCTGGTACCTTGCTTGCCCTTGCTTTGCTGTGCTTTGCTATAATTTTACCCTGGCACACTGCAGAAACGACAGGCATGTTGCCATTTTCTTCTTCTGAAGAAGGATTTCGTCAGTTTTCAGCACACACTCTACCTTGAAATTGAACTGTCCAAATCAGAGGGTGAGAAACTGGAGCATTCCTAAGAATCGCCTTCACTATTGTTACAGAAATGTCTAAACCTCCTTCAGGGGTCTAATTCGGTTCGTTTTGAAAGTGCATCTATTAAACCTGGAATGGGATTGCCCTGAGGACCAGAGGTGCACAGCCCTGATCTAAATACTGTCATTGCATTTACTGTTGTCATGTACTGCTATGGCCAAACGTTTTGAAATTGGATTGTCTAAATCAATTTCAAAACTTCCCAGCCTCCTGGGCTTTGATTTAAGACCCAGAGGCTTACTGCTACAATATTCCAAAGACCCCTCTCCTCTCCTTCCTTATTTCAAGGCTACAGTGTCGTAAAACAAGCCATGGATTAAGAGGACAGCTTTATTATAACCGGGTCCCTGCTTCTGACAGGCTGGGCTGGCCCTCACGTTTCTATCAGTCTTTACTTGTTTTCACAGGTCCTTCAAAGAGAACAGAGAATCTCGTGAGGAACGAGCTTGTTTGATGATCTCAGTATCCAATCCCTCGTGTTGCCCAGTGCAACAGGGCATTATCTATCTAACACAGAAAAGACTGTGTGTTTGGCTACAGTTTTTTACTGCAGGATAACTGATGCAACCCTACCCTAACACAAATATGAATGGACAACATACTAGTTATGCAAAAGAAAAATAGTGTATGTCCATTGAGAATGACATAGTCCTTAATTGTATATTCAATGCAAATAAATCAGTTAACACTTTCAACTCTTCAAATGTGCCCCCCATCCCCACAGTATTAACCCTTTATTGATTCACACCAGGCACTTATTTGAAAGTGTGACTGAAGAAACAACACACTACACTTAACTCATTGTAGTCTGGCAATACACATACAGTAATTGACATTATAGCTGATGTAAAGCAAGGATACATTTGGCTTTGCAAGGGCCTGTTAATGAGCATTTTTTTGAATGGGGAGCTGTGAGAGAAGAGGCCTGTTAATAATGCACAGATATCAGCTGTCCCAGTGCTCTCTACAGACCACACACACACCTTGCTGCCTGCAAGAGTCACTCCCCCTGCAGCTTGAGAACCGCAAGGCCAACAGCTGGACCAGCTGCTACCCCCAAAAAAGGCCCTACAACCCAGGCAGGGAGTCTGCCATTACATGGGTCTCCTTTCCTGCTTGAAGCATTTTTCATTTTAAAACGCGAAATCTGATCCCGATTAAAGAGAGTTCTCAGTTGTTTATCTTTCCAGGAAATCTGTCATTACTTCACTTCCTAGGTCAGTATCTTGGGGGTCAAAGCGTCTCAATGGCTGAAAAGACTGTAGGTTTTTGGAGCTGGGGGATTGTGAGTTCAAATGTTCTCAAGAGCCGCTGTGCATGCAGAAGACCTCTGTTCAGTCTCAGTATGTAACACTATATTGCCTGTCAACACTTCAAATACAAGCGAATATTACAGGATGCATCTTTAAATGCACTTACTCATATTTTTCTTATTTTTAATCACTCCAGTATAATAGCATAAGGAGAACCATGGAGGATCTATAACAGCCCTGGTGCCAATTCTGCCTCTGGAAAAGTCCAAAAGGATTTACAGCAATTGACGACTATATGCCTTCCTACCAATCTGGGGTTATGCACAGCAATACCATAACGTAGTTACTGGATGACCTAACCATTACAGGGGGGGAAGTAACAAAGAAACACAGAATTCAGGCTGAGCTGTATAAGACAAGGGCTCACCCTGCTGGCTGATAATGGTATTGCTTAATGTGAGTTTGTTTGGTAGAAGGCCCAGAGATGTAAAGGAAGACAAACTTTAGATCTGTATACCTTTTATGGACCAATCAGGTGGAAGTGGATTTTACAATGTGTCTGTGAGGTGAGGGACTGGGAGGAAGGCAGTGTAGTCTAGTGGTTTGAGCAGAGTGTCCTTGTGTGTCCTTGGTCCAGCAACGTAGTATTAGTTAACAGTTAACTTCAATGATTTTGTTTTGCAATTCTAACATCTAACGTCAGATTATGTCATCGCTTTGAACCAGACCACTTAGAATAAAGAGCTAGTCAGCTTCATACAATAACCAAGGACATGAATGGACCTGCTGGCTGCTCCTAGGCCTGCCCCGGCTTTGACCGGTCCTCGATGCTCTCACCCAGGGATTGACTGGGACCTCAGCGGGGCCCGGGGGTCCCGTGAGAATGGGTCTGTGATATCCGGAGCCCTCAGCATAAACGTGCCTGTGTCGTGGTTAAAGGAGAACACGATGTGAAAGATTGGTTTCCTGTCCACATTCCCTACCTCCCCAGCTCTGTTATTGTTGGCTGTAACAGCACTGCCAGGCTGTGAGACTGCAGCCAGACAGGCTCCCCTGGGATCCAGCAGACAGGCTGGGATATAGGTTAGCCTAGAGATTGAATGCACTCTTAAAGAGACAGGAATCCACCTGCCTGCTGCGTGCTTGCAAATATGGGAATCCTGCACTGGAAGCCAAATAACTCCAAAAGAAAAGAAACCAGGCGATTGATTACAGGCAAGTCAGGCCAATTTCATAACAGCAACAGACTCCAAGCAGAACACGAGTGATCTCACAAGGGCTGAAAGGGACACAGTGTCAAACAGGCCCCCAGGGCTCAGTGCTTACCTTTTGTGTCTTTAACAGCTGCCACTCACCTGATCCAATAGCGCTTTTGTAACATCAGACATGAATAATTAATCAAACCGAATGGAAGCAGGGACGGGGCTCCTCCTCCTCGCATGCTGGGTAGTAAATTCTTGGTGTTGTGTCAAGGCCCCAGCAGTCTTACTTATGGCAGATCTCACCCCCCGCCCCCTGATTCAGTAACTGCACTTTACAGTTCTTGTTTTGCAGATTTGTTTTTTGTTTTGGGATTAGACCAATTCAAAAACAAATAAGAAAACTAAACTCAAAATCAAGAAATGTTATCCGCCACCTTTTATCTTCGAAGATTGCCTGTTACAAAAGAGGGTTGATTTTCTATTCAATAAGCAAAAAATAATAATTGAAACTTCGAAAACAGTGAATTAGTGATGGGCCCCCCCTTATACCCCCCAAGTAGAGTACAATCTACAATTCACAACGTAGGCTTAATGATCCCAGCCCAGGACTCTGGAAAAGCAAAACACTGGCAGCAGCACTGTGTATAAACCCGTGCACAGTATAAGCACATGGGTCTTCAAACAAGCGACCATTGTAGCTGTTCGATGCTGCCCTGAATAGTTGCCAAGTCCGCTTATAATAAACGGGATTGGGCTTGTTTTGTCCTTGACGTCAACGGTTAAAAGTGGTTGTAGGCGTGGTTTTGGTGATTGACTGGTGTCACTGTATGCACGCCATTAGAGAAACAATATTGAATTTGTATAAACAGCCTCACCCTCCCTCTGGGCTTGTTTTGGGCTTGTTTCGAAAGGCAGAGCCGCTTTTTTTTTTCTCGTGAGAGTTGGCAACACGGCTGACCAGTTAATGAGATCGTATTTGTTTTCCTTTATTCATCTCTCCCTGCAAATTGGTTTCAGTCTGTAATTAACCATACACATCTCATCGCCGAGCTGTGAACAGGCACAGGAAAGAACACAATGTGCCTGGTACATTAGTGAGTGCACGTCCTGAGATAGTGTTTCCACCGCGTATATAACCGGTACTGGAGAGATGCCAAAGGAGGGAGAGGCATTCTAGGTAACAACAAACTGGTACCTGACACACGTTCTTCAAGAAACTCAGCAGCCCGTGTCGCAAACTGTAATCCTGTCCATGCTGAAACACAGCTGGAAAAGCTGGGTACGAGTCTTGGAATACGCGTGGAGCTGTCTGAGAGATCAGCTGCTGGTTTAGCACTGCAGATAATGGTTTGACATTAGATATGGCCATTGTTTGTGGACTTGCTCAACATTATACTCCTGGTCATACTTAAAAATATCCACCAGGGGGCGGGCCATCTTCACTCTGGAAAGAACAAATGAATTACTCCTGGTTTGTTTTGCTTTTAACCACGACCTTTGCTTTGAGGAAGATTGAATACTAAAACCAACAGATCCAGGCTTGGTAAAGTAGATAGCAAAAATAAATAAATAAATAAATAAAGAAATAATATAGCTAAAATGACAGTGTTCTACTTTTTTGTTTATGTGCTCAAGCCCTCATATTAATCGATAGAGAAATCCACACTTCTCATTTTCTAAGCAAATAAGCGTTTTGCATTGTTTAGTCTGTGATGTAAATGGTATTACACTGTGCTGTTTTAGCAGCATGTGTATAAAATTAAACGCATCCTCTGTATCGTGTGTGTCCTCATAAATACCACATCGCAATGGCAAGGTAATTGCTCTGCAGCAATGGGAAGCTACAATGAACCAAGTGTTTTTTTCTGTGTGTCTTGCTGGAAACAAAAGAAAACAACTAGGTGACAGTCTGTTTCGCGACACCAGGGTTTGATTTCCATATATTTAAAATGTTGCAAATGGCGGTGATGGTGTTTTTTAAAAAAAAAAGGTTAACACGCTACCTCAGAATTGAACTGTGCTGCAGATGTCTATTAGCTATGAAAAGCCATCTAAACACTAACAGGTTTTTTTTTTTTTTTTTTTTTTTTAAATATCAAAAAATAATATTTAGAATTGTTTTTGAAATCACCAGAACATTACTGATAAGAGCTATCGGCAATGCAATTGCAGATACCAGGATACTGAGCATTAACTGTTGTAAAAGCTTGCCATGACCGTGCAGGGAGCAGAGAGGTGTGTTTGAATGGATACAGTACCAGGGGCAGCAGCCCATGATAAATTCCCCTGCGAAGGCGGCGCTTGTCGGTTCAGCTGTTTGTTTGAGCTGAGCGTTTGGTCGAGAAGCACGCCGCGTCACCTTAGTTCCACGTCCGTGTCTCTCCGGTGTTTGGAGCAGGACAGGTACGCGCAGGTGAGCAGAACTTTCCATAAAAAAAAAAAAAAAAAAAAAAAAATCAGTATTTTCACTTTTTGTTTGTTTTTTTCGCTGTATAACATATGAACAAGTTAACGTTCCAAAGTAGTGTTCGTTTGAGTAGGAGAAACTTTTTTTTGTTTGTGTTTTTGTGTTGTTTGTTTTTGTAGAGAAAACGAATTCACTGAGAGTGATAGTCACCTGTGCTGGTCGTGGTGTTGTATAACTAACGAAGGAGGTAGCTGTAATGATACAGTGTAGTGTAAAAAACACGCAAACGCTGGATTTGGGACTCCATTTAACAACGTTTTAGCTTTTAAATAAATATATACCGTTTTTTTTTGTATACGGTAACAACTAAGATATAGTTTTCGCTTATTTTCAATCCTCATCTCGATACACTTAGTAATCAATATGTAAATACAATAAAGATGTTGTAAGGACAGCGGGGATTCGTGTAAAATATACGCCGCGGGTTTTTTTCTAAACATTTAAGTTTATGCTTGACAGGTGAATTGTATCTACATTAAATTTGAAAACAACATGTATTGATTTTCTAACAAAAAAGTGATATACATGATAAAATGAGAAACATAACGGTCCGGTAAGTACATGTATGCGCGAATAACAAGAACTCTCTTTTTGAAATGTATTTATTTATTTATTTTTTTTTTGGAGGGGGGGGGGGTACAAAGGTAATACGTTTTCAAGTCTGTTTGAGAAAGGTCGGATATTGGGGTGTATGACTGACTTTGGAATCCCCTTCATCCAGCCAGGAAATATTAGACTGGTTTTATTGTTTTGTTTACTCAACCTTTGTGGTGAGCCACATGAGATGCGACAGGTTGGTTCCCGTTCCGTGCTATTGATTTTTCAGTCTCACAAAAGGTGCTTTTAAGGTGGAATATGATTTTAAGGTATATTTCTGTAATTCCGTTAACTTCATGTAGCAGATCCCCCATTTAAGCATCTTTAATTCAGTGATCCCTAACCAGAAATTTCTTTCACCTGTACCGTAGGTCTGTAATGTCTGTGTGGGCCAGCCATTGCGAGTTTACATTTACAAAGCACAATCCCTTTAAATAGATGTCTTCCTTCTGATGCACTTAAATGGTCCTTGAACCTTGAATCTGTACTTTTCATAGGGATGGTAAAAAGACTCCCATTGCATAGCGGTTTCACCCATTCCAGGTTTTACTACGAACTTGATTAGCCACAGTGCATAGGTAATCAGCTGTGTCCTCTTAATAAATGTGTCAAACTGCTGCCCAAGTCCTTATTAACATCCCTGTTTCAGTGTTTGTTCAGGGTATAGTGGAGAGCTGCCGCTCACAGATGGAGTCTCTCTTGGACCGCTGGCTGTGGCGTCAGGAGTACTGGCTCCCGCCAGGCGTCACGTGGGCTGACATGGTAGAGACAGAGAGCGTCCAGTACCCGCAGCCTCGCGACCTGCTCATCACACTCCCCCTCTCCCTGGTCTTCATCGCTGCTCGCTACGGCTTTGAGAGGTAAGGATCTGCTGGATGTGACCGCCTCCCTCTGTGTTTGAGAGGCACCGCAGCAGAGGCCAAAAGCGTTCGACCCACAGGATGGGAATAAGACTCCTGTTGCATATCAGCTCGATCCATTCCTGGTTTTACTTCGAGTTTGAAAAGACACACCTGAGCTTGTTGCCCATACACCAGGGGCTAATCAGGCACGTATTAAAACCTGGAATGGGTGAAACTGTTGTTCGATAGGAGTTGCATTTCCATCCCTGATCCCTCAAACCACCTGTATTGCCTTGGTACACTGTAGAAGCATTGCAGAGTGTTGACCGGAATGTGTGTTGCACAGGAAGGATGCAGGTCAGCTGTATGTAGATGGGTTTCCGTCTGTCTTTTTGAATGCGATTTGGAATCGGATTAGTTAATTTCATCTACACCAGATCTTGATCAAATAGTTTTTCATTGGGACTCTCAGCTACTATTACTGGCTGGTAGAACACAAGCTCACCAAGTCGCAAGAAGGAATGAGGTAGGTTTTAAATTTACTTTAAAAAAAAAATCTGTGAGATTTTATTACAAGCAATGCAGTTTCTGTTCTGATTCAATGCAAGTGACTTTGTCAGACTCCTTTCTAGCAAAGAGCTGTTCAGTGTCATGCCTCGTCATGCAATACAGTATAATGTCTTCGTCTGCCAGTGCTATAAAATAGAAGTGCTTCTGTGTTTTTTTTTTTTTTTTTTTTTTTTTTTAGTTTTTTAAAATAAAATCCTATATGACTGTCTGCACCTTTTCCCAGTGTATCTAAGGCACTGACTCTGTCTTATTATTATTATTATTGTTATCATCTGTAAGTATATGTGTTAAATGAGTGCTAACAGTTTTCAAAAATCACATTTCTGATCTCTCATTAGCACCAACAACATTGTCCGTTGAGGAGATTAGATTTTGTACTTTTAATTTAGAACATGCAGGTATTAACAATAAGGACATGCACTATAGGAAGTAAAAGTTGCTGCTACTTCCTGATACTGGATCACTTCCTTTGCAGTAGGTCAACTTCACTTCAGTGGTCGAGCTGGCCAGGGAATCTGCTGTTGGGTTTTGGTTTTTTTTTTTTTGGTTTTTTTTAAATATCCAGAGTAACATCTTCAGCCAAAGTACAATTGTGAGTCATTTCAAAACCTGTGTTGGCTCTCCGTTCCGCAGCATGAGCCATGGGTACAGGAGGGAGTGATCACCTCCGGACTATGCATTAAAAACAAAAACAGAAATAAACAATAAGGAAGCTAAAATAGGGGGAGGGGGGTATTTGCATGGGGAAATATCCTGGGCACTGTATTGTCTAATTTCTATCTACCTGTAGTTCTAGTACACAAAAAAAAAGTTAAGTGTTTTCAAACATGAAAAACACTTGTTCGCCCCAGCACTGTCGCCTCAAAGGTTGTCCTGCAGTGTGTGTTGACAGATATTCAGATCGTAGGGCTTGCTGCTATTGTTTACTTCTGGTTGCCTCAGGTGTGTGTGTTGGAGATAGTGGAGTCCACTGGGAGTGGAGGAGCGGTTGGTGGAAACCACAGGCAGACCCAGCCAGCCCCTCTATCTGTAACCTGCAGCCAGGACCCCTGCTTGAGGCTGCTTTGGTCCACACAGTCCCTGTTTACACAGGCAGGGCTGATTAGTGCACTCGGCAGCTTTGGGATTCAGTTACACCAGCTCTCGCTCTCTCTCTCTCTCTCTCTCTCTCTCTCTCTCTCTCTCTCTCTCTCTCTCTCTCTCTCCCTCCTTTTTTTTTCTTTCTTTCTTTCTCTCTCTCTGGCCAGTGTGTGCAGCACAATCTTTGGAACAAATGCTGTGTACCATTGCAGGTTTTACTGTGAGCTTGATTAGCCCCAGTGTGTAGGTAACAAGCTCAGGTGTCTTGTCTTAAACTTGTAGTAAAACCAGGGAATGGATTAAACTGCTATGCAACAGGAGTCTTATTTCCATCCCTGAGTAACGCTGTGTCCCTCCCTTCTCCCGCAGGCTGGTGGCGCTGCCTCTGAGCCGGAAAATGGGAGTGAGGGACACCACCCGGCCGGTTCTGGCGGTCCAGAATGTGACCTTGGAGGTGTTTTACAAGCAGCAAAGCAGGAGCCCATCACAGGTCAGCATCGAACCCAGTTTGGGTACCAGGCACTGCTTCATCTCCCCACTGCACTGCTGCGCAGGGTGGTGTCTGCTGCAGGAGCCTGGATAGGACACTGTAGAAAAGGATGTGGTGTGCATTCTAGGATGTGGTGGTATTCTAGGAATCTGTGGTCTAGCCCCTAAGAGATTTTTGTAATCGCTCAGATAACCAACGCTAGCCCTTGCTGGGTTTTTCAAACTTGGTTTGGTCCCTGAGCATGAAGGGGTTAGCTTCTCAGTGCTGCTTAAGATCAAGCCTGACTTCAACTCTTTTTGCAAACCTCAGATTTGCATCAGGGGAGGACACAGGTCAGTACTGGCTTTGTGATGCGCAGACAGAGTGAATTTGCTTCAGTAGGATACTGTTTTCTTATTTAAACACCTTGGATCGCATCACTGTGAATCTGTGCACTCCTGGCTGCCCATGGTGTTCCTACACCTGGTTGAGAGTCAGTGTGCTGATTGGAGAAGCAGGGAGAGAGGAATAATAACAAACGTTGTCTTTTTAATCTGCCATGCTACTCATCCAGAACTAAACAGTCACACCACATCCTCTAGCATTCCAAATCAGGCATCTAACAGTTATCTACTGACATCAGATACAACTTGTGCCTACTGATCTCTGTAGAGTAATTAGTCGTGACAAAATGCAGAAGTGCTCTAAAGTAACGTGAGGAACTCTTTTGAAAAACTATATCTGAAGGTGATACCAGCTTTTGTTTTCCAAGGAGGTCATGAATCAAATATAGGACAAAAGCGATACAGCGAGTTAGAGAAGATCAAGCAGTTCAGTATTCGAGAAATGAGTACACGGCACTACAGTGCATCCGTTAAGGCATACATTTTGAATTGCTTTCTTGATTTGTAGAATGTATTTAGTGTGTACTTGTACAGAACTTGTGTAGGTTTATGTTCAGTGTTTTTACTATTGCGGAAGATTTGATACTATGTGTACACGTTTCACCTGTGTGTCTTTCCCAAACCCAAGTTTGTTTTGCCACAACCGAGTCCTCTAAGTGAAGTTTGTGTCTCCATTCAGAGTCAGTTCCACAGCCTATCTAAACAGTGTGACCTCTCCCAGAGACAAATCGAGAGGTGGTTCCGTCTCCGTAGAAACCAAGACAGGCCCAGCAACAGCAAGAAGTTCTGCGAGGCCTGGTGAGTTGCCCAAGAGTTTCTGAAATGACTCCAACACTGCAGGCTTGCACGTTAACCCTCGTCAAACTGGGAGATAAATTAGTCTTCATAATCTTCACAACTGTTCCTGCAGTTTTGTAATTGAGGACTACTTATTTCTTCCAACATAATGAAAACTGTATATTGGGTATGGTGTGGACTTCTTGCCTTCACATACATAACACAAGTTGTAACTCATTTGAAGTGCTGGCACGTTGAAGCAGGGATGAAAATAAGATGTCTTATTAAATTCATAGTAAACCCAAGAATGGATCAAACTGCTATGCAATGAGTCATATTTCCATCCCTGTTGGCGGTGGGGGAGAGCATTGGCTTTAGACTTCAAAAAAGAGCAGACTGTGATGCCTCTGTGAAGCATTTGTCCTTTTTCAGTCTCCTCAGTAGAACAGAAAGCAGTACGCTGAGCTGAGGCCTCTCTCAATGGAATTAGGGCTCTGCAATTCACTTGCCAGAGGGCAGCTTCAGGCTGAAGTGGTCTGTTAAAATAACAAGCTGCTTTAGAATCTGGGGGGGGAGGTTCAGTTCAGCAATGTGGGTTAAGGTTCAAACACACACCTGGGCTGCTTTTGTGTGCAAGTCTCTGTATTCTGCTTGACCTTGTCACTTTGTTTCCAGCTGGAGGTTTACCTTCTATATGATAGCCTTCCTCGCTGGCCTGGCTGTTTTGGTTGATGTGAGTATTCAAAAGCGTTATCAGCGCTGCGCAGAAGGAATCGGTTCAGTTTTTTTTCTAATTCTTTTAATTCGCATGCTCTAGTCAAATATTCAGAGATGTAGAGGTATGAGGTTCTGATTTACGTACAGACTCGGGGGTATTGGAGCTTACAGGCTCGCTTCCAGTCAGCTTTTGAAACGCTCAATGCCGAAGTTAATTGCCACTTGTAAAGGTGAGGGAAGGACACTGTATCTTGTTTTGAAATCGACACATTAATGAATGGCTTTATTTAATACCTGTCAGTGATAAATACTGCTTAAAGGCAGTTAGGAATATCAGCACAAACACCTACTGTTTTAACTGAAGCGAGTGCTTATAAATGTTCTTCAAACAGTCCCTAAAAATCAGTCCTTATAGCATGGTGAATTAGGCCCTGCATCCCAGTGGCATTCCAGCCCATTGCACACTGTGCCACAGTGCAAGCGTCAACTACATTAATGAAGCTGCTGCATTGGATCTCATTTCTCCTTTTGCATAATTCATGTGAAGTTAAATCTCCCTCTATTGAAGTGTTTTCTTAGACATGCACTCTGCTACTGTTTTATATATGGCACAGTCGGACTCGTTGCTCGGTATGTATTTGAAGGATCATATTCAGAACATTTCCAAACGCATCCTGCTTTTGCCTTGCAGAAACCCTGGTTTTGGGACCCAAGTGAATGCTGGGTTGGCTATCCGCAGCAAGTGAGTATTTGGATTGATTTATATTTAAATGTATTCCGTTTTTAAAATTAAAAAAAAAAAAAAAAACGAAAAAATCAATTGGCAAGGCTTTTTAATTTGTTGTGCTGAGTTGTCACTTGAGAACCAAGTTTTTTTTTTTTTTGTCCTGTAGGAATGATCATTAACACGGTTTCATAAGCATCTTCTGTTTGTAGCAGGTGTGTGTGTGTGTGTGTGTGTGTGTGTGTATGTATGTTATTTTTTTTTTATATGTAAAGGCCCCCTCTGGGGCCACATCTTGTTGTTTAGCTCCGAGGGATGATGCCTCCTCTGGTACAGCAGTGACTGGTCGGTGTCTCTTATCTCCCACGTTAGCTGAACTCAAATCCAAAGGAACCTCATGAGCACAAAATGTCAAGCCAGGCTCCACAAGACTCCGCATTGTTCTCACACAATGTGCTGTCCTCGCACAATGTGCTGTCCTCACACAATGCAAAAGCACTACAAAACCAGACGATGCATAAGAATACAGAACTTTGACTAGGTTCCCAAAGTGCTTCTAGCCCTAGCAGCCTGCCAGCTTCCAAGCTGTGATCTGCCTGTTTCTAGAGGCAGCGGTATAGCTTTGTAGAAATTGGCTCTGCTCGTCTAAATGGGTTAAAGATAAGTGCTTTTTCCATTCCCTGAATATTAGCTAGACTGCTACCAGGAAGTGTAATGTGATTTAGCGTATCATTTTTTTTTTTGTTTCGTTATTGATCTCCAGCCCCTACAGACCTCCCAGTACTGGTACTACATGACTGAACTGGCCTTTTACTGGTCTTTGCTGCTCAGAGTCTCGTTCGATGTCAAACGAAAGGTAAGTTCACATTTCTGTCATCCCCAATAAAACAAAGCCAGGAGATTTAAAGGCAGTCACAGGGAGGAAGGGGCGATTTAGAATTAGTCTCCGAGCTGTCGCGGGACTGAGCAAGCCAATGGAGCCAGGCTAAATTGGCCACTCTGGGATTGCTGTCGGTTCACTTCCATGCACGCAAGGGGAACCCCCAGCTTTTAAACCCCAACTGTTAAACATTGACAATGTTTAACAAACTATCTGTAGAGAAGATTAATGCATGCCATAAAAAAAAGAAATGTAGCCCTGGTTTATCACAGCTACTGCAGTATGAATTATCGGTTTGTTTTTACTCCCCCTGGAGTAAATGGAAGTGATGAGTGAGACTCCTGCTGTATTCTGCTGAACCCTGCACGGCTAGCTTTGGTTTCTTTTACTGTTTCAGTGCAGTAACTGTTTTCGCAGGATTTTAAGGAGCAGGTCATCCATCACATCGCCACCATTTTCCTGATGGGATTCTCGTACTGTGCTAATTACATCAGAGTGGGAACACTGGTGCTGCTGGTGCACGATGCCTCTGACTATCTCTTGGAAGTGAGTTGATATTTTTTATGCTGGGGAAATTGGCCTGTACACTAAGTATGAGGGTTGGGGAAGCAAAGGGTTTAGAGGTTATTGGGACCTGATTATACAGTAACTTGCTCCTGTTCAGCTCATCTTGCTGCACGGTCCGTCCAATCTTGAATCAAATGAAACCTGTAACTTGTTTCATTTTCATGGATTCCAGCCCCTGCTATTAAGAGAAGTTTTAAAACAACGAACCTCCTTCACAGGCACAGTTTGATCTTATTGTATGGTTTGCATTGTCTTGTTTCGGCAGCTGCAGAATGAAAAATTCATAGCGACATCTGTGACATTTTCTAAACATCAGACGTTCCAGTCCCCAGGCAACACCAGAACAGACTTCATACTTGGTGCATGCATTAACTCCTTTGAAACTAGTCCAGAAATAAAAGAACTCGCTGCAAAACGAATGCCTTGTGAATGCAAATTTTAAAAAAATTTATATAAATAATATCTCATTAAAATGCCTCTGTGTGCTTTAACTCAGTCAGCCAAGATGTTTAACTACGCCGGCTGGAGGAGGGTGTGTGACTCCCTGTTTTTCGTTTTCACTGCTGTCTTTCTGGTGACCCGGCTTGTGGTGTTTCCAGTCAAGTGAGTACCCAGCCCTCCCTGCCCCTCCAAGGTTGACTGGGATTTCCCCACCCTTGTTGCTGGCAGTGGTGTGTATATCTGGTGCTAGCAGACCATCACCCCTTCCTTACCCTTCCCCCCCCCTCTCTCTCTCTCTCTCTCTCTTTCTCTCTTTCTCAGAGTGCTCTACACCACTTGGTATCTCTCCATGGAGAACTTCCAGCCCTTCTTTGGCTATTACTTCTTCAACGCCCTGCTCCTGGTCCTGCAGCTCCTCCATGTTTTCTGGGCCTTGCTCATCCTACGCATGGTCTGGAAGTTTGTCGTCCAGGGCAGGGTGAGTACCAGTAGCACCCACCAGGGGGCAGTGCCCTACCTAGCATGGAGGCAACCACTGGGGAGAGGACAGGGGAGGGCTGGGGGTTCTAGAAAGTTTGGTGTGTATTTTTATTTTTTGTCTCCATTGTGTGTTGCCCTGCCTGATTCATGCAGCAGGGGGCAGGGCTTGTTCTTGCCCTGCTGTCCTGAGGGTCTGCTCTCTGATCCTGTAGGTTGAGCGAGATGAGAGGAGTGATGAGGAGGAGAATCACACAGAGGAGGAGGAGGAGGAGGAGGAGGAGACTCGCTGGGAGAGGAGGAAGTGCACCTTCGACTCCAAACTCCCCTCGCTGGCCAACAACTGCGTGCTCAACAACTTGACCAACCAGAGGAACGGTGCACCCAGCAGGCAGCCAAAAGCCCGGTAGTGCTAGAGCCCTCTTCTGGTGGGAGGCTGAATTGCTCCCATTCTTTTGTATTCATTTATTTTGTTGGCTTTTTACAAATTAAGGGGTTTTTTTGTGGCTAAATGCTGCAAAGGTATTAGGATTGCACAAGATATTTTAGTTATTATTATTATTATTGCTATTTACATTTTTGTCTTAGGTAAGGGTGTCCAAGATTATCACAGATCAAGATCTGTGAAATCAGCTGCCGAAAGCGCTAGAACTAGAGTAAGATACCCATTTATCATTTTGCAACAGTTACTGTATTATGCGTACTCGCCTGTCTGTCGTTTTATTAAATAAACATTGAAAAGGTTTTAATGCCATTCTCAACTGCAGATTTTTACAACAAAACTTTATAGCCCCCTGCACACTGCTGTATTGGCTATCTCGGTGCCTCCAAGAATGAGAATAGTGCACCCCCTTGTGTACATTCTGAGGAATTACAAGCACAGCCACCACAGGTCACTATGACCTGCTTCACAATGGCAGGGTTTTGTTCAATGAGATAATATTGAGCTCCACAGTTTCGTGTAGACTTGACTTTCCCGTTAAATGTAGGAAGTGATTACTAAATACGGCGATACAGTAAGATGAAAAGTGGCCGTCAGTTAAAATTCTAAGCAGCAGCCAACAGGAACTGGGCCGGAAGCATAAAACAGCTAGCATATGGTATTGATTTTAAATGCTTTTTTTTTATTATGATGTGTGTTTTTTTTGTTTTTTTTTTATAAAGCTAACAAATCACGAAAATGCACCAACAGAAAAATACAGCAGATGAACTGCATATCTAGTACATCATTTGAAACCCTTTTCTCTAATGCCTCCCATTGACACATGGCTTGATGACGATGGTGATGATTGCACTCCACACCAGCAGAGATCCTCTTGCTGATAATAAAGCTGACACTTGGCAATTGGTCTCAGGAGAGCCATGGAGTCTCCAACTGTGGAACTACTAGGGTGAGGCAGGGGGTGAAACTGATTAAACTTTTTGACTATGTGACTCACAACTTTTATAATTATAATAATAATAATAAATTATTTGATTCAGATATCTTTTGCATTGTTTTCTAATGAGCCCAAAAAGGGGAGTCTGCACCCAACAGAATATTAAGAGTTCATGCTATGTAATGTGTTTAACTTATTGCACGTGCTTGTGTCTGAACAATGCTCCACTTTCAACTGTTGCCCTCCCACATGTATGCTAATACAGCCTCGTGGATTTACTGAGACTGAATGACTGTGTTGTAACAGGGGGGCAATGATATTACTGTGATGGTACTCCCAATTGTACAAGCCTTTCTTTCCAAACCAAAACGAATGCAGAGCCTCATCACTCTAAATACACTGTTTAAACTGTAAAGCACCTTGCTCTATTAAGTGTACCGACGCACAGTCGCAGAGCTGCTGTACCACTCACCCGCCTGTAGTTGCTGGAGCTGTCTCGGGTCGGGTCGGGTCAGACTGAAGGGGGCGTGTCTGTCGTACCCCTGGTTGTAACATAATGATGGTCCAGTCAGAAGCGAGGCTGTGTCAGTGTGCTGCATGTCAGGAGGTGGAGCGGTTCAGTGCTGAGGTTTGTTCTCAAGACAGCCATTCCCAATCTTGTTGTTTTTTAATTTTAATAAAATATATTTTATTGCACAATTTCATTTTCTTTCTTTTTTTTTTAATTTTATTTGTGTCTAATTTCATGTCCTTGATTTTAGGGCTTCGAGGAAATGACAAACGGTAAAATCACTGGATTTGGTGGTTTTAAGATTTGCGCAGGCAGAAAAGAAAAATAGCAGTCTCTGTTTGCATGCTGGTCATTTAGTGCGCCAGCCTTTGTGTCATGGCTTTTTTTTAAATAAAGGGAAACCATTTACTACAACTGTGGCCAAAAGTTTTGCAAAACCCTATAGAATGAACTAGTTTTGCTTCATAAGTTAAGTTAGCATATTGAATTACATGCTGCTTTGTAGTTTTCTCTTAAGGAAAAATATGACGTTCTAACATAAAATATTGCACTTGTATTATGACTTCTGGTAGACTTTTGCGATATCATTTTGTAGTTTCTTTGATTATGTGATGCTAAATAATGTTAAAGGTTTTTGTTTTAATTATGTCTCAATCCTAAAATTTTAGGTGATGCAAAACTTTTGCCACAGCTGTTGGTTAGACCTCTGATTAAGCATTCAGACTGGGTGTCATATTAACCTTAGGCTTACAAACAGTTTGTAAAAAACAATATCCACTCAGGTGTTGGGAATGCATTTGTTTGAGCATCCTGCTTTCCTAATTGAAATCCAAGGATGAACAATCCTCCTTCTAATAGAACTTTAATCCAGAGTCCTCAGATGGTCAACACATGGAATACACATTATTCCTGGGTTCTGGCTTAAGGGCTCAGTTTGTCCAGGCCATTATAAATGGTTAACAAATCTGTGTATTTAGGCATTTCAATATTATCACCTTTGGTCCACAAAAACAGAACATGTATTTTTTTTTTTTTTTTTTTTTAATTAGAGTCCAGTTTTGTTACAGAATATTGAAACAATTAACTAAAATTATTAAAAAAAAAAAAAAAATTAAATTCTCACTGGGCTCAAGCAGATTGTGCAAACGATATCTAGTTCTTTTCAATTTTGCTTCCGTCAGAAATCACAAACTAAAACACACTGTCTGCCTGCTGAACACGCCCACACACAACTTAAGCCTTGTACTCATATTTATACCACGCTTAACGGGTTCTCTTGTAAACCCAACATAATTGCAAGCGTATCTACAGGGTTATTCACCGCCTCAACATCTTCAAACAAGCAAGATTCACCAGGAGTGTAAGCCACAAAAAATACAATTCTTTACAGGTATTTCTATAGGATTTTGATCCCACCATACAAGATTCCTTGGGGTATGTAGATCTAAATGCAGAGCTATCTGATTAGAAAAAACTAGAGCAGGTCTCCTTTTGGGACTGAAATCCAGGGAACACCGTGTTTACCAGGATGGAATACAATAAGGGATTCTGTGATGGAAGACTAGGAGTTCACTGGACTTGGATAGGGATTTGGTTGGTTGATATCCCTGGATGATGACTAGTGATAAAGAGAGGGAGATGTTTTTGCACGGGAATGTTACACTCCGCTGTGATCGCTGGGGCAGGGGCGGCTCCACACACCCCCTAACCATCCTGCTGCTGAACAAAAGGGTTGGGAATTGCCTCCATGCCATCATGAGGGCTAATGAGCACCACAGAGGTCCCTCTGCACACCACCAGCCCCAGCTGCCTGGTGTCCTCGGTCAGCTTGAACTGATCGTCAGGGTCTGAAAAGGAGATGCGGCGCTCAGTGTCAATTTGGCTACGCACAAGAAACTTGAAAAAGTACAGTTACGTTGTTTCTTACAAGTTTTGTGATGTGAATGCCCGATTTCATAGCGCCCAGTTAACACTAATCTTGGACTACCTAATGTTTCCTGAGGCAACGTATATAATCTGGGTATGAGGAATCAGAAGCAATACTTTCATTTCCATATAGCATAAAAATATCCTGATACATCTGGTCCAATCAGAGGTTTAAAACATTTCTAGTGACATGTTAGCAGGATATTTTCATCTCTCTGACATATTTATATAAAAATATATAAACGGCTGGTTTCACAAACCCTGATTAGTACAAATCCTGGACTACCCAATATTAATTTAGGTAAAGTAAATCAACATTAGTCTGTGAAACCAGCCAATACACATTTAACTCTGTGGACACACATATAATAAGGCTGGGATGGAAATAAGAAGTTTCATAGAAGTTTCACCCATTCCAAGCTTGACTAGCCCCAGTGTGTATGTAACAAGCTCAGGTGTGTTATTAAAAACTCACAGTATAACGAGGAATAGATCCAACTGCTGTGCAATGGGAGTCTCATTTCCATCTGAGGTTAACTGAGCTGTCTAGTAGTCAATATCAAGAAGGGGATTATTGATCTCTGTATTGATGGGTACATCTGCTACACTTCCTTCCAGCTAAGTGGCAGCACTCACCTCTCATGTACTCAATAGTGCCGTCCAGCACCAGGTTCAACAGGGGGTCAAACCCTTTCAGGATCCCACTGGCTGTGGAAGCGAAGAGAGAAAAACGGGAGTTTTTAGTCAGGTAGAAGTAGAACTAAAAACAGGTTGGAAAGGTGAGGATCGAGCTCTCGCCAGAAGCAGCTCCTTGCCAACCCAGCAGAGCACGACTGCAGTGTACAAACTGGGGAAGCTTGTGCAGACAGGCACTACAACAGCCACATTAACTGCTGCTTAAAACCAGGCAACTCTAAACAATGTGTGTGATTATCAGGGGTGGGGTAGGGCAGGGTCACCCCAATTTCATTTCCAATTCCGTTTAATAATCGATTCCAAATTCCAACTCCCATTTAAATCAATACCCATTCTCTTTTTAATGGATCATTGAAGGAATTGATTCAAAGGGAATGGGAATCGATTTTTAAACAGGTATTGGAATTGAAAAAAAAAAAAAGGAACTGACCATCAACCTTGTGATTATTTGATTTCACCCTCCCCTGTACAGATGGTTAGATAAATGCAAGCGTGGAAACCACATTTAACATGAGAGGGTGCTGAGACTCGTTTAGGATAAACGCACCTTCTCGTCCACCCTGAAACTTCACTCGAATGGTCTTATCGATGTATTTCGACAAGTCAAATATACTCTCCTTCTTCTTCTTCTCTTTATCCTGAAATACAGAGAACAACGAAAAATCAAAGCTAGTTATATATCATTTAGAATCGTCTTCCAACAACAGTATCCGCATTGTCAAAGCAAGCTGAAGCATGGGTACGAAAGTCACGGTTTTGGTTTGAATGCTGTACTGTATAGATTTACTACTTAGTAAATTGTTTAAATCATAAAAGAAAATCAGACCGCCTGCTTTTTCCTGATCAGGTTTATTTATTTCAAAAGACAAATATAACTACTGTTGCTATGCAATTGTGCGAGTCCTGCAGGAGCCCGCAAGCTGAATTACCATTGATTTGAAGTGTTTTACCGGCGCGCTACGATACGCTATAGGTATCATTTTTGCGCTTCATTGGCGATAATCTATTTTTCATACTCCAGATATATCAATACACCTTCAACAATACTTAATAACCCGGCCGGAGAAAATGAATGAAGTTGTAAAAGTGCACATCACAGGCCACACTCACCGCCATGTTTCAACTCCAAACTCCTCCCTTCGGCCTCGCAACTCTGACCTCACGCAAGGGAAATCTGTTTAAGACTGTAAACATGCTTTTCTCTAAAAACCGAAAAATGGGCCAGAGATAATTTAAATACAATACATAATAGTATTCGGTGTTATAAAACTTGCTATGGTGAAACCGAGTGAATTTATTATTAATATATATATTTTTTTTAATTCTACCGAACACCCCTATCTCTGATATTGAATGACCCAACACCATAGTCCGTTCTACAGTTGATCGACGTGAAAGTAGTCCAATCACGGAGGGAAGAAAACACTCCCCAGAGAGGGCGGAGCTATAATGACGGATTGATGTAGGAATCGACAAATCAAAAGGCGGCTGGCGTGACGCCCTGCCGAGTTAAGCCAATGTAAGAGTGCTGCAGCGCCGCGTGGGCGGGGTTACGCTGTGGACGGGATCTTTGCCGGAGGCACAATAACACACGCTGCCGGGAGCATGATGAGAGGCGCGGTGACCCTGCTGCTGGGGGCGATGCTCTTTGACCAGGTGAGCGTCTCCGCGATTGGTTTCGGGACGAACCCCGAACCAAGAACCCCTGGGGGGGGAAGGGGGGCGGTGTATCATGGCCGGGGGTGCGTTTTAAAAACGACCGGTATTCGGGCCTAACAACAAAGCGGTACATTTTGTTTTTTTTCATGCCGGTACGATTCAACTGTTTCACACAAGCTGGTGTAATTCACGTCGTGGGGTCTTGGATTTCCAGTTTACCGCATTTTAAGTGCACGCATGTCGGTCAGGGTATAAGTGAGATTGGATTTGTGATTGTGAGCCACTAGCCAGCACAGTCAAAGCTGCTTGCTTGCTGTGCGCACATCATGTTATTATTCATCGCCAAATTAACTGACAAACTGTTTTTTTTTTGTTCACCTATAAGCCTACCCTTAAACGTTAACGACTAGCAGCATTCAGCATACTACTTTAGCAAGATCATTTTTACGTAGCTGCCACAAGCTAGCGTTTGTTTCAAGAGTTGCAGCTGTACTAACGTCGTTTTGGATAGTAAAAAGTGACCTTATTGATTGTTGTTGGCAATCGTAGGCATGTTATAACACCAACATTATTAGTGTCCATACTGTACAATCGTAGGCATGTTATAACACCAACATTATTAGTGTCCATACTGTACAATCGTAGGCATGTTATTTCACCAACATTATTAGTGTCCATACTGTACAATCGTAGGCATGTTATAACACCAACATTATTAGTGTCCATACTGTACAGTGAAACCCGACACCAAAGAGATTTTGTTACAGCATACGCAAGGCGCCTCTCGATTTCATTTTATGAAAAGTAACATTCAAGGGTTTGTGGGGTGAAAAGGGCAAGCGACTTTAAATATAGGTTCCACAGCAGTTTAATCACTTTTTCAGATTTCTGTGTGAAATTGTGCATTTCGCCAAACCCATTTAGCACCTGCCTTGGGACTGCTTACCTTAATACCGGTAAGCTAGTCTAATCGAAACCAGACATACTAAAATTACAATGTTAACAAAGTTTGCTACCAGATTGGACCATGTATACCTGAATAGCTGGACCCAAGTTAGACTGCTAAAACCAGATTTATCTTAGTTCTTACCTTTTGCCATAGTAAAGGTACCTACCTACTGGCTGCAGTGGTGGAGCTTCCCAGCTTTCCAATAAGCAGGTGTCAGTATAACTTGACAGTTGGGTGTGATAAGAGGTTGGGTTTAAGTAGTACTATGAAGATGTAAAGAAGAATACCTTGCGTTTTAGGTGCTGGGGGAGTATGGGATGGCACATGTCAGCGACCAGGGGAAGAACAAGGGGAAGGATTACTGCATTCTCTTCAACTCCCAGTGGGCTCACCTACCTCAGGATCTCGGCAAAGCAGTGAGTACACTGCTAAAGAACAAAAAAACGTAACCTGAATGTTTCCACTGAGCTTCCACATCTCTTTTCCAGGAACCCCCAGTTCTGTCCCCCCTTTTATTAGTATGTTGCATCTGTATGTCTACTTTCAGGCATTTAATAGTCTATAATCTATGTTTGCATGAAGAAGAGTTATTTTTTGTACACTGCCCCCCATATCCTCACTCCCTGACCCCTTTCACAGTTTTCCCCTTGTTGCTCTCTATTTCTGTAGTCCCGGCTCCAGATCCATGACCTGACTGCATCAGTTCTCTGCTCCCCCTCCGAGGTCCCTGCGGGCGGGTTCACGAACCGCATTCCCATGGTGCTGCGTGGAAACTGCACTTTCTACGAGAAAGTGAGGCTCGCGCAGATCAATGGCGCCAAGGGGCTACTCATCGTGAGCAGAGATAGACTGGTAAGTGAGCCCCACAGGCCAGAGATCTTCCTTTGCTTAAATAATTGCAGACATCTATGTATTCTTCTGCTATGAAATGGTTTTAAATGTCGGGTTTTAAAAGTCATTTTTGGGAGTCTTAGTAGTAGGCTCTTATCTGCCTTGGCTATGTCCCTCTTTTTATTAGTTTCAGTTTCCTCGCAGGTTGGAGGACTTTGGGAGGTAAATAACTTGTCTCAGCCATCATTTATTTAACTGCATTGAACAGCTACCTCACTGTCCAAAGCTTTACATGGGTGTGGGGAAAGTATTTCATGAGCCTTGGTGGTCATATTTTTGTCTGACAGACCCCCCCTGCAGGAAACAGGAGTCAGTATGAGGAGATTGACATCCCTGTTGCCCTGCTCAGCTACACAGACATGTTGGACATCAGCAAGGTAACCCTGTCTTTATTGCTACTAATTACAGCCTTGTGCACCTGAAGGATCTTTTTCCTAGTTCATTATTTCCAATTACGGTAACGAAACCGAGAAATAAGAGTCCTTTCTTGTTGCAGACCTTCGGAAAGGGGAGAGATGTAGCTATGTATGCGCCACATGAGCCAGTTTTCGACTACAACATGGTCATCATTTTCCTGATGGCGGTGGGGACCGTGGCTGTCGGGGGATACTGGGCTGGGAGCCGGGACGTCAAGAAGTAAGTGGTGGGCAGGGTAGCAGGAGGGTTCTGTACTGGAGGGGCGCGGTTGGTATCGATGAACCCAGGTCGGGTCCTGATTTTGTGTTATCGTCTGCAGGAGATACATGAAGCACAAGAGGGACGATGGAGCAGAGACTCAGGACGAAGAAACAGTCGATGTGACGCCCATCATGATCTGCGTGTTTGTTGTCATGTGCTGTTCCATGCTGGTACTGCTGTACTTCTTTTACGATCACCTCGGTAAGATAGAGGCTGTGTCTGGAGCAGAGTCAAGTTTACATTAAGTTTCAGATTAAAGTCTAACACTCCCTTCATACTGTCCCATCAGTGTACATGATCATCGGAATATTCTGCCTGGCGGCATCTATAGGACTCTACAGCTGCCTGTCTCCCTTTGTGCGAAGAATCCCTTTTGGGAAGTGCAGGTTGGTCTGACTGCCTAAAAAATGTTGTCTGGATTAACTCCATTATTTTCTGAGCTCGTCCAGAGAGCAAACGTCTTTTCTGTCCTTGGTGTGCATTGCAGAATCCCAGAAAATAACCTGCCTTACTGCCACAAGCGGCCACAGGTGCGAATGCTGTTGCTGTCTGTGTTCTGCGTGACGGTCAGTGTCATCTGGGGAGTCTTCCGAAATGAGGATCAGTAAGTACAGCAGGTGGATGGGTTTGGAAACACAGGGATCCACATTAACAGCGTCGTGCTGATGTGCTGAGACCCGCGCACAATGAGTTGATATGTTTTTAACCCTCTGTAGATGGGCTTGGGTGCTGCAGGACACGCTGGGAATCGCATTCTGCCTCTACATGCTAAAGACAATCAGGCTGCCCACTTTCAAGGTAGAGACCGTCCCAAGGAGATTCTGCCTTTGCCGTGGTTGATGAAGTGGGCCAAGTCCCTAGTCTGCTAACCCTCGTTCTGTATTTCTCTTTGTTTGCAGGCCTGCACGTTACTGCTTCTCGTCCTGTTTGTGTATGATGTTTTCTTTGTGTTTGTTACTCCATTCCTTACAAAGGTGAGTGGAAATTACCTACAGTACCGGTCTGATGATAATCTCTTTGTAGGTAGACTGCAGGCCATGTTAAATACTAGAAACTGAGCAGGATGTGTATTTATTATTCAAAAAAGAAAAGGGAATGTCTGTGCCCTTGTGTTAACAGCCTTGCTGTCGTGTCTGTCTATTTGCAGAGTGGGGAGAGTGTCATGGTAGAAGTGGCTGCTGGTCCCTCAGATTCATCCACCCATGAAAAGGTAAGTGATGGAAAACTGAAAATGCCTGCAAAATTTGCCCATGCATACAGACTCACTGGGCTTTGAGGGCCATACATACAGCGTCAAGACACTTAGTGAAAACGTGCGCTTACGGGATGAAACTGTTTAGTATTACTCGGATTCAGATTCCAGCCTTCATCGCCAGCAGACGGTTCATTTTATATGTTATGCTGCAGCTCCCGATGGTGCTAAAGGTCCCTCGTCTGAACTTTTCTCCGTTGGCCTTGTGTGATCGTCCCTTCTCTCTGTTGGGTTTTGGGGACATCCTGGTACCAGGTAAGAACTGCTTTTCGATTAACCCTTTGTTAATTCTGTATACCTGCTAGGTATTTTTGTGTGTGTTTCAGTTTATATGACTCCAAGCTTGCTGTTGGGAATCAGAGTGACACTAATCCTCTCACTCTTCTCCCCTCCTAGGCCTGCTGGTTGCCTATTGTCACAGGTTTGACATCCAGGTGCAGTCATCGCAGGTCTACTTTGTCGCCTGTACAGTAGGTACGCAAACGCCTGTCTACTGGATGCTAAGTAACACGTATATCACACTGTTAGAAAGGCTATACTGCAACATATTAAAATTAACAACTTAAACTACGGTATTTTTTGGAAGAATTGGCTTTAGTAATTTTACATTTAATTAGTTATGTCAGTAATCTTAAACATTCCAGCATAAGGTCATCAGGCCTCTATTTTACTCCCCCCTCCCTTGTCTCCCCTACAGCATATGGAATCGGCTTGCTCATCACTTTCGTTGCTCTAGCCCTAATGCAGATGGGGCAGCCAGCCCTGCTATACCTGGTGCCCTGCACTCTCCTCACCAGCCTTGGGGTGGCGCTGTGGCGCAGGGAGCTAGCCATGTTCTGGACTGGTAGTGGCTTTGTGGTGAATACCAGTTTGATATGAGTGCCTTCGGAAAATTCTAATAATTTTAACAGTAACTAAAATTAAAGTTGAGTAAAACAAATTAAAAAAAAAAAAAATAATAAAATAACAACTTTGCAGTGTTTTCCAGGCTTTTCTGTCAGCTTTGCTTGAGCTGAAGGACTGGTTTCAAGTCCCAGCTCCAGTTCCTGCTTGTTGCTCTAATGGTGTAGAAGCAAATTCATTGTCTTATCCATAATTTATGTTGAGTACCGTTTTCACTGCCTGTCTTGGCATATGGCACTCAGCTTTGCATTTCTGATTTTTGTTCACCTTTCGAATATAAAACAGAGAGAAATGTTAAACTGGCAGAATGTGCTGTATCTCCCATTCAGTCCCTGTATGTATAATTGTACTGTGTTAAGTTTCCCATCTATGTATCTATTTTATAATGCATGACTTTTTTTTTTTTTCAAAGTTTTGGCATGGCAACTTCATTAAAAAAATACCTTCAAAAACATTTATAAATGAGTAAAGTATTAGTGGGGTTGTATTACTTAAGCTGTTGAAGTGTAGGGAGTAGGTTATAACATTTTCGGAGAAATCTTAAGCCTAGACTGATCCTACTCCTGATATTCACCTTGAGATCCCAGATGAGATCACTGTGGGCCTCATTCAGACTTGGCTGTGAAACTGTGCGAAGTTGCAGCCCGGCAGTGTTTATATTTCTGAAGGGCTTCGGAAATTGCAGTGTATGTTTCTGAGTGCGGCATTTCCAGTGTTGATATTCAGTCTTACTTGCGTTGCAGTGAAATTTCTTGCTAGCTGGTGTTCATTCCCTCAATTTGACCATTCCATAAATTTATATAAGTGTTCTGTATATCCTAGCCAGCAAATCAGAATGGATAGTGTTACTGTAGGGCATAGGCTAATGTATTATTAGATTTAGCAATCTGTTAACTTTGTACTAAATTGGGTTTCTCATATTCACAGAAAGAGATGCCCCAGCCCCCACTCGCCATGACACCAATCAACTGCAAACGGTCATCCGACCCGCCTACCAAGGAACAGCTAGCCAGTCCTGCGCTGCAAGCTGCTGAAGAAGCCACCAATCAGAGCGAAGAAAAGTCTCCCGGAGAGGCGAAGAACCAATCAGATTAGTGGAAGATGAATCAGGATGCCCCCCTTTTTAAATGTTATTTTTGTTTTCTCTTTATTTTTGTATACAACTTTGGTTCATGTAAAGAACTTGTCTGGGTGTGAGCAGTACCATGGGATGTAATCATGAGAACTCTGCACTTGTCTTAGAAAGAAGAGAGGGAGTTATGGAAGGGCACCTAACTCAATCACTGAATTCACTCCATTAAAATTGTTAATCTGTAAGCTATTTCAGCTGGAAGGCTTGGGCATTAACACTAAATGTGTGTGTTGGAACACAGACACCATTTCCAGCTTACTTTCCCAGTGGCATGGATATTAATAAACATAAGGCACACTAGGAGCATGGCGTAGGAAATAAATTGGTGTTTGGGTGGTGCTAAATAGAAATCTTGCTAGAACCAAAGGGGGTGTGAATGGGTTTTAAAATTGTTTACATGGTTCAATCGACAGAGAGGGTGGAAGGGATTGACTTTGAGCTCAATGAAGTAATGTGCTAATTTCCACGAAGCTTGGATCAACAGTTGACATGCCAGACTTCTGGCAAAGCAGAGGGACTTGGCACACAGTAAATGAATGCCCTCCAGAGATGAGGTTCAGGTTTTCAGTCAGAACTACCCTTCGCTAATGTTTCAGTGATGACATTGAGAGGGGGTTGCACAACACTAAGAAGCATGTGGTGCTGGTGTATATATTTACATTCTGCTTGTAAACGAGTGCTTTCATCAACAGCCAGGTGATCCGTGGTTTCATTGCAATTGTAATGGAATATGTTACCATTTTCAGTTGTACAAAAGAAAAAGGAATCTTTGTAGCAGAGGTTCTGGCTGCCATCATCAAAACTACCTGCACCAATTGTAAACCAGCGTGCAGAGAAATGTCCAGGCTCTTGGGATTGAATACAGCTAGCTCTGAATGTCTATACTACTGTGCAGTGTACAGAATTCAGACAGATTTAGATTACATATTTGTTTGTTGTGCAGGCTAGGAGTTAGAGATTTTGAGGTCAGCAACTGTTTTTTGTTAATCCGTAGAGCAGAATAGATGGGAGGGTTCATTCTGAAATTGCCACACATTTTCTGTGACAGCTGCTACTGCACTATGCCTTCCAAGTGAACTAGCCTGTAGGCAACACAGACTAAGGCTGGGTTCTCCTTAACTAAGATGCCATTTACGATACAATTCATGTAATAATGGAAACAGGTTTACCCCAATACTGCCTTGACGTTAGTACATGAAACTCACTTGCAAGTGTTCACTTAACACCAGTCTAATGGGTATCTGGTGTGATGAATCAGAAATCCAGAAGCCTTGTCCTTGGAATAAGAAGCTTGTCTTGTGTTAGGCGTGACCCTAGGGACATGAGGCACTTTCTGGTACTGCTGCAGTTATAATTAAAACGGAGAGGGAGACGGCTGAGTTTTTATACCTCAAACGAGGACAGAGTAAAATAAACAAATAAATAAGCTAATGTGTAGAGTGTTTCATTTCCAATTGCTTTTACTTTTAAAATGTATTTAAAGTTTCAGGCCTTGTCCTAGAAGTAAGGACAGTGTGCTGTGCCACAACAATATTCAAGCATAGGGCTTTAAATTCTCTTTTAGTTCTCCTCACTGACATGCTCAGGTGTAGCTCATGAAAGCCTTGGTCACTGGCAAGCTACTGTACAGGAGGCTGCTGGTCATTGTATTGTAGATTGATGGTGTAGTGTGCGACCTCTACTGGTAATGAGGTCTTTTGTTTTTTTAAACTACATACTACAAGACTGCAAGTGTTTGAGAAGAAACAAACATCCAATAGGTTTGTTGTAGCTATAGACAAGCCATTTGATCTCAAGAGCACAAGATTTTCATAAGTGTTTGAAATGAGCTCTATGGAGTAAACATGACTATCCCTGCTATACTTTGTGTTTCTAGGCATGTTTTATTGGTGCGTCTCTGCCCTGGGTAAATACTGTGTTTGGGGAGTAGAGTTAACGATTGTGTCCCAGTGGACTGATTTCAAGGTTTAACAGCGAATCCCTGGTACTTCTATATGTATGCTAGGATCTCCAAGAACGCAAAATAGTTTGTAATGTGATAGAGAGGTCTTTTCACATCAGAACAGCCAGATTATCCTGGCTATAGGGAGATTCCTAACTGGGTGAGGTCTTCAGCAGTGGAGCTAAAGGGATCAGGGTGTATAATCTGCAAGCAGGCATTTTTAACTTTCAGTGCACACTCCAAACTTCAACACCGTCTAACCCTTGTGTTGTTCTTCGTTATTCTGAATCTTTTACTCACACTTTCAGTGCCCGGGTATTTAGTTGTTATGCCCCCTGTGTAATGGAATTTTGTTCCTGGTATTAAATGTTCTTTTTTTATTATTATTTTATTAGTTTTTGAACCAGCATAACCACCTCTTAACCAGTATGACCAGGCTAAACAGCTGGGATTCTGATACAGGTTACCTTTCTGTATGAAGTCAGCAGGAAGGAAGCACTGTCTTTTCAATACCTGTAGCCTTAGTCATGTCTTCATTTATTACTGGTATATTCCACGGCATAAAGATAAATGACTTCTCAAGTTACAGAAGCTGAATGGTGTATATGAACTGTCTACTGTACTTGTTGTAAGACTAGATAAGCATTTTAGTAGATGTTGTCTTTAAGACCAGCAGGCACTCTCCTCTTTTTACTGCGCTCTGCTACCCCTGTCTTGATTGGGATCTTGAAACCTGCCTCCGCTCACACTGGCAAGTAATGCAGCGATTACGGGTTCAAAGCGCCTTCCTGGCACCCAAACAAAGAAGGGCTTGTCATTCTAACTGCCTCCACTCTGATCCTGCCACTGGGGACGGACCTCTGAAAAGCAGCTTTGTCCCTCCAGTCTCAAGCTAGGCTAATACCATCGCAATCCCTTACAACCAGACTGAGTTTGGAGATACAGCTGCAGTGCATTGAGTTTCCTTTAAAGCATTCCAGTGCAGAAATACACTATAGTATTAGCTATACATTAAATGGCACTGGTTCAGACCATTATAAAGACAGATCCACAGCTTCCCAGTATATTTAATACTGAAATGGAACCTTAGAATGGAATACCGTTTACCCTTTTATGTTCCTTTTTTTGGTGATAATTTCATTAGACGGCTTGTGTTTTAGCAATGAGAAACAATCTGTAGTACAGTGGACAGTTAGCAAACACTCCAGTGTCCAAGCTTCAGGTTAAAGGGTCATTGCAAAATCAGGTAAAAAAAACAATTGCAAGATAATTAAGGATGAGAGCAGTATAAAGATGATTAGTGAATCTCTTGTAACGCACATGTGTGCAGGCTGTTCATTCCATGATTTTAATTGTTAAATTGAAACAATTAATCCTCCAGCTCCATGTCCTGAAGCAGTGGATTCATTAGACCAGTTTAACCTGGAATAGACCTCCAGGACTTCTCGCCTGCAAACAGAGCGTGACGTTGCTGTAGTTTTTCTCTATCTTGAAACCTACTGGGCGTCGCCAGGAAAAAAGGGCTGCGTCCGCTAAAGCCAGGGTAAAGCCTTTGAGGGAGCTGGGCCTCCTTTCGCCACAATGAGCAGACGATTTGGCCAACCACAAAATTTCCTTCCTGGAAAGTGTCACAGATTGATTTTAATTTGAGCCCCTGTTCATGCTGTAGCGGTTCCATCATTATGCACTTGCAGCAGTTAAAAGCTGTACCAGAATGCAGTGGTGAGACCACCTTGTTTACACAACTGCCTTGGAGGCTGTAGATAAGCAAGAACCAAAAACTAATCATTCCAGCCCCCAGTGTGACCCCCTCTGTGACCCCCTTGTGTGTGGCTTACTAATTGAAAATGTGACAGTCATGCATTGAGCTGAATCCCTCCCACCTCTCTCACTGACTGTGTGCTTTAGGGGTGTGTTTGATCCTTGGATTCTGAGACACAATACCAGGGCACTTTACTGGGATTCAATGATAATAACACCTGTTGATTTTGTTTATTCAGGTTGAGTTAGTTAGTTTAGTTGCAATGTTTAACAAACAGATGCAAGACAGCTCTTCTGAAGATCAGAGATTAGCGAGAGAGGGATTATCCTTTCATCTGCAATAAAGGGTGTTGAGTTGTTCTGGCTAAACGCTCCTGTTACATAAGTAATAAAAGATTTTTTGCCATGTAATGCCATGCCGGTACAGTATTCCATGCTTGATTCCCTTTGTCAAGGTTTTCTGTTCCTGATGCATAGTATTCCTACACTGTGATGTCTTTTAGACTTTCTTGCAAGAGATATTGAAAATAACTGGGAGAAAAAGTAATTTTTGACACAAATATTTTTTCCATTGCTTTATATGGAAAAAAATGGCATCCTCAAAATGAGGCTATCATGTATTTGCATCTTCCATATGTTCCCATGTAAAGACTAGAATTTTTTTTTTTTTTTTGTATCTGTCCCCATATGAGGTTGCTATGCATAAAATATTTAACCTTCACGATGATGGTCTTCCATGTTCTATTGTAGTTCTTGTGCTTTCCTCTGCCTTGTCAATATGGACACTTCCTCGAGAGGTGCCCATACTGAGGAGCAGTCAACTAGGCATCAGCTATAGAGCCCTGTATGAGCTGTGGGGACAGCCTGTAGTGCTGGATCCTTGTTACCCCTCATTTGATCCCAATTGCTACCTGGTTTTGGAACAGACATGTGTACTTGGCTTATTGTTTATGGTTGTAGAAAAGGCTAAACTATGTGGTCCCAGTGCTTAGAAGTACTTTATTCTGTTAAAAGATATGACTGGGGAAAAAAAGACATTCTTGTTATAGGCTGGGGCCCAGGGTTTAAAAATGGAAATATCTGCACAAGAAAAGGTAAAATGACTGAGAATTGACTTAGTTCTTAAAACCTAAATAACTACGGTAACAAAATAAAAGCCATTAAAAAAAAAAAAAAAAAAAAAAAAAAAAAAAAGCTTTTTTATTTTTATCACAAAATGATAGTGTCTTCGACTCTTCTAGTAGATTATTCACTAACTGAAGTGATCTGGAGTGGGGTGCGTGGGGTCTCAATGTATTTGAGAGGTCAGTTCAACACTACCTCACAGTCCCGGTGCTTTAACAGTATGCACGCCCACTTACAGGTAGAACAAAAGTAACTGCCTGAAAACTTTAACAGTCTGTCGGCAAGACTTTCAGTAGGAGGGTGATTCTCACCTGCTGCTTCTTTTGAAGAGAAGGAATTCCTTAGCTTAAGTGACCAGTTGACGCTATCTCACCTTCGCTTCGGCACTCGGCAGCAACGGGTAAGTGGGTGAATTCATGATGATCTGCTATTTGTCAAGTTCCACAAACTAGTATGGTCTCTAGCTAATTGCATTAAATTGACAAAATACACGTCTCTGATTGATGGGCCTAATTATTAATAATTGATATTTAACGCAGATGCATTGATATTAATTTGATATTATTTATTTATGTATTTATGTATTTATTTATGTATTTATTAGCCTTAAAATTGTGATAAAAACAACAGCAACACCACGGCTTTGTTTATTGTTCTCAAACAAGCGTCATGCACTTAAGTCTTCTCTTCACTTAAATGGATCATTTCATAGTTATAAAACTGCCCCAATGCTTTGAAATTGCAATGTCTTATTTAACGCTGATTTATCAGTTTATTTTTTATTAAACCTCTTCAGTTAGCGATTTTGGGTGGGGGGGCTTATTATTCAACAAGGCCTGAGACGAATCGAGCCCAGTTACCACAGCGACCGACGTTAGTAATAATACCCGTTTTACAAAATAGGAAACATTTAACGATTGCCAAAACAGTTAGAAAATAAAGTACCACGATACAAACACTATTTGGCTGTTGTATTTTCTCAACCCCAAAGTTTCGCATGAGAAACAGGCACTGTAATAATTTAGCATTTTATTTTGGCATTATCCGTTTAAACTTTGTGTTTTGCAGTGTTTATCACCAATTTTTACACTGGTTTTAAAGCGAGTTTGATTGGTCTCTTCTTTTGCTAGAGTTTACTAAAGTTTTCTAAGCTTTTACCATGGTAGACCACAGTAAAACGTAAAATTTTACATGGAACACCTACTCGTACTGGCACATGTATAGCAACCCACCAAATAAAAAGCTTACAAAAAAACATAAACATTGCCGTGCAATAGTTTGTACAATAGTGATGGTACAATAGACGTTTTTATGACTGTATGGAACAGTACACTATTAAGATATAGTCTACTGCAGCTAACTGGCCATTCATGGTTGACCTGAGTCTCTAGTAATAGGATCCTGGTTAGAGATAAGGTTGCTATTGTTAAGACAGGGGGGCTAAAGATAGTCCTTGTCCTTCACCTGCAAGCTTGAATGCATGCTATTTGCCAAAGACCTTCTGTATGTAGCAAAATTGCCACTATGTAAACGCACTGGTTTCCCAAGAGAGGGAGGGACAGGAAGCGTCCTGAGCCATACGATGTGGGCAGCGCTGGGAGACGAGAGTTGCATGAAAGCGCTGTATAAATGAAGACCCTGGCTAACCCTGTCTTCTGTAATCACTTTTACTGCGGCCACTGTTCCTGGATCTTTTACTCTTCATCCAAGAAGGAATTGCCCTTTCACAGACAATTAAACCCTAGTTAAATCTAATTTTCCAGAGCAGCCTGGGAGAAAATAAGGTTTACAGTGAGGCTACGGCCAGGGGTTCATTTGTAAACACAAAGGTATCGGATCTATTAATTATAACTGATTCTAGACCTAATGTAGTGACTTTGATTCACAGCAGCTCCCATTTATGCTTCAAGTTCTTATCTGCTTGTTGGTTTCGTTATTGTTGGTGTCAGAAGCTGCATGCCCACCTTTGCCTAGCCGTGTTTTAACATAATCATATAATAATCTTTTTTTTTTTAGTCATGCGGTTCACCATTTAAAAACTGTTTAATTCTCAAATTTAAAAAGGTACCAGATCTGGGATCTGGTACGAATCCGGTGCACAAATGAACCCCATTCTAGGACCCATTCTATTCCTGGAATCCACCTGCCTGATTTGAGTTTGGGATCTGTCGATTTTGGAAAGCAGGTAACGAACTGCATGTGATTTTCTGGAGCAGGCAGTGGAGTGTAGTGCATTTGTCCCCGGAGCGCGATGGATCCGAAGAAGGACCTGGACAAGCAGCTGGTGATCGACGAGCTGCCAAGGAGCTTCAGAGACACGCGCTGCTGCAAGGTGATGACGGCAGCCATCATCCTGATCGTCATAGCCGTCGCCACCTTCATCGGCATTGTGATTGGTGAGTAGACAGCATCCTGGCAATCTTTCAGATCAAAGGAGTGCTCTGTGCTGCTCTAATGAAGGGCTATGGCCGCAACACATTATCTTTTCTAATTAAATTGTTCTTTGTAAATAAAATACAAATGTTTCTACTTTTTTTGTTGATATCTTGTGCCTTTTAGCACCCCCCAAAAAAGTTACATACATTTTTTACAGCATGCCATCTTTTAACTTTACCAAGTAAGAAGGAGAAGAGCTTCTCATTTGTCTCTTTCGATAGTCACTTGCTACTTTCAATACATAACATCACATAACTAGTACATTTCACTGTTTCTTATTGGTGGGCGGGTTGGCACAGGACTTGTAAGAAGATAAGTAGACAATCGTTTCAGCTCATGTCCGCATCAGTGTACTGCGTGCAAAAACATTTGTCCAAGTGTCTTACTTTCTTATAAGATCTAGCTTCTGTTTTGATTGAGCATTTTGAAGTTACGGATGAGGCTCTCGGTCTCTCTCTTTGCGGCCGCCCTTTTCCCTTAGGCGAGTCCAGTGTGTTTGAATTGAGTCCCCTCGCCTGGGAGCTTGTACCGTATGAATTTATGGAGCTCTGCGTCGTTTCCTTTTCTTGCAGCGTACGTGGCTAAACAACAGTGCAGTTACTCTGAGACCGTGGAGCTGAGAGGCATCACGTACGCTCCCAGTTTACAGGACGAGACGTCGACGTATTCTGTTGTCCTTTCATCGGTGCTGAGGAGAAAGGTGAGGGGTGGGTTCTGAAAGGGTGTGGATACAGTGTAGAGCAAAGGGAGGGTGAAGAAGGCCATTCCAGGTCAAGTCTTTGTATCTAAAATTGTAACCAATGAAACCTCAATCCAGGTGCTGACTTACATTGACTCTGCGCTTGTGGTCCTGCTATTAAGGAATTTTTTGTTTTGTTTTCCTGTTCCAGATAAGAAACATCTTCTTGGCTTCATCGGTGGCAGAGTACTATGTTGATACGGACATGCTACAGTATGGGTAAGCAAAGGGAGTTTTACAAAAAAATAAATAAACAATAAGCCAAGTACACATGTCTTTTGGGGATCGCCCTCCTCAGTAAAGTCACGCTCTCCTTACAGCGACAGTAACGGCAGTGTGGCTGCTTCCTTCCGGCTAATCTTCAGCGTGGACAGGATACACGCTTTCTCCAGGCTCTTTGCCCAGGATACCCTGCGACTGGGCCTGGACTCCTTTCTCCGGGAGCAGCCCTTGGGGGTCTTACAATTTGGGGAGATCACCTCCGCCATCCTACTTGGTAAGCAGATCCCAGATCACCCCTGCAGTGCAATAAGAAAAAGTAACCTCTCAGGATTTTGACAGGCTGCACTGTTTTTATTAGTGACATAACCTTTTGTATGTAAAATTGTACTCGCTAACCACATTGAAATGTAACTTGTCCACAGCTGCTTAGATTATTAGATTCAGATGGCTTTGTGGGGCACAAGTAAAAATATTTACAGTTACTGTACCTTCATAATGCTCCTTCTGATGGTAATAACAGTCTTTTTATTTCACAGGAGCGAGCGGAAAGTCTTTTTTTAATATAGGGAGCTCAGGTGAGTCACACATATGGTTAAAAGTAATTACCAGGCTTTTCCCGAGCATGTTTTTTTTTTAATGAATTGTTACAGATCATTAAATCTATAAAGCCTGTTGATCTGCCATCAACATAGTGAGGCTCATGTGCAAAAACTGTGAAAAAATAACAATTAGAATATTTGCTTGGAAATCTCACGCAAAACTAAACGGTCAACACCTTAAAGGTAGTTTTACTGTGTGTGTATTTACTGTGTGTGTTTTTTTATTATGTGTGTGTTCACTGTGTCTCTCATACTGTGTGTGTGTTTCACTGTGTGTGTTTTACTGTTTGTTCACTGTGTGTGTTTCAGTGCCTGTGTGTGTCTCATCATGTGTGTCTGCATCCACAGAAACCTGCCCTGTCAACACCTTCACCTGCCAGAACAGCGAGTGTGTCCTAAAGACGAACCTTGAGTGCGATTACAAAGCCGACTGTGCTGATGGGTCTGACGAGTCCGACTGCAGTAAGTGTCCCTCTCTGTCTGGAGCGAGTCTTTTCACCACAGATTCATCTTCCCTGCTAAAAAAAAGTAAAATAACAAAGAAATGATGCCCCCAAGAGTTTTCCAGACACTGTAGAGCCTGCCCGAGATGATCTCCTTTGTGATGGTTCTTTCCAGAGTGTGGTACCAGGCCCGCCATGTCCATCCGCATTGTGGGGGGCATCGACGCTGAGCGAGGGGAGTTCCCCTGGCAAGTGAGTCTGAGGCAGAAAGGATACCACATGTGCGGGGCCTCTGTACTCAACACGAGGTGGATCGTCACTGCTGCTCACTGTTTCGAAAGGTGAGGGACCAATCCACACTGCTGGAGATCTCTGCTAATGAGCACAGAATTGATTTCCTCAAGCTCAAAAACAAGCCGGACCAGCCCTCCCCCCCACCCCCACTAGATCACACTGCATCCCAGTCTGTCAGCTCTAACCAGTAGGTCACACTGTATCCCAGTCTGTCAGCTCTAACCAGTAGGTCACAGGGGATCCCAGTCTCTCTGCTCTCAACACTGAAAGTTGTCTTGCTTACCTTTCCTGTTCTGTAGGTTTGACGACCCCAAGGGCTGGAAGGCCCTGTTTGGGACGAACCTGGCCACGGGCACAGAGTCTGGCGCGGTGGAGGTGCACATCAAAACCATCATCAGCCACCCCCAGTACAACAGCCAGACCTCGGACTACGACGTCGCCATGCTGGAACTGGAGACCCCCCTGACCTTGGGGACCCTCATCCAGCCTGTGTGCCTGCCCTCCCCCTCGCACAGCTTCCCCCCAGGCAAGCGCTGCACTGTGAGCGGCTGGGGGCAGCTCAGAGAGGACAACAGTGAGTCAGCAGGCTTGTTATGTAATTACATAATTATTCAACCATGGTTTCAACTAGATGTCTTTCTCAATGGTTTCTGCTTGTTGAAGTGTGTGACGTGGATCATCACTTTTATCTGTACAGCAAATTATACAAAACATCCTTCAAAACATGTTTATAAGCATATTATACACCCTTTTGCAAAGAGTCTAGTTGTGGAGGTCACTGTGATTGACACCATGGACAAAAACAGTTGCCCACCAAATCCTGCGTGCTATGTCTTCATTTTGTTTTGTCGTGCTTGAAAACCATTGAAGTTAAGTCGCCCCTCTCCCGTGCCTGTTTACAGACCACTTGCCCAACTCTCTCCAGAAGGCGGTCGTGGCCATCATCGACACAGCGCTCTGCAACGCTTCCTCTGCCTACAGCGGCTCCATCACCGACCGCATGCTGTGCGCAGGCTTCATGGAGGGCAAGATCGACTCCTGCCAGGTATCCCTTGCCAGTGCAGGGATGGAAATAAGACTCCCGTTGCATAGCAGTTTGATCCATTCCTGGTTTTACTATGACTTTAATAAGACACACCTGAGCTTGTTGCCTATGCACTGTGGCTAATCAAGCACTTAGTAAAACCTGCAATGGGTGAAGCTGCTATGTAATAGGAGTCATATTTCCATCTCTGCAGGGTAATGGATTGGTTTCTGGAACCAGTGAATTAATGGAGAAGCAGAGGGTGAAATGTGGTGCAGCGCTGCCTTTATTTCTAACAGTACCTCATACAGAAACTGTAGTCATGGACTAATCGTGAATTAACCAAATTGTTCAATAATCAAATTTAAAAATAGCGAGGCAGCACTGTCCATGCTAGAACAAATGTTGGTTAGTATGATGATCATGAAGAAAGCTTTAGTGTTGGTTCATTTACTGATGTTTCTTTAGAAAACAGAATGTTCGCTATGTGAGAAAAAGCTGCACTCAGCGACTTGTGGTAATACCACTGTAAAGAGAAATAGAATCGAGGCTGGTCCATGTTAGCTGTACCGTCACAGGCTGTTGTCTGCAGCATATCTCACATAGCAAGTACCCTTTGTACAGGACAAGGAATGGTGTGTAACAAGAGAATTACATATACAGCTACATTGTGTTTGATGAGTTTTGCAGAGAGCAGGTGCATGTCGCCCCGTGACTAGCGCGGCTGTGCTGTGTGTTGCAGGGTGATTCGGGCGGCCCCCTGGTTTGTGAAGAGGCTCCGGGTCGCTTCTTCCTGGCTGGGATTGTGAGCTGGGGAATGGGCTGTGCCGAGGTCAACCACCCAGGGGTCTACTCCAGAGTAACATATTTGAGAAGCTGGATACTCAGCCATAGTAACCAAACAGAAATCAGTCCGACGCCAACATCTACCACAGCGACTGCTACTACTGCCACAACTCCAACCACCAAGACACCCTCTACCACATCAGGTAACACAGCACCCCCTGGCCACCACTGATCATAGTGCATTTTACAAATGGAGCAGACAACAACATGGTCATGTTCTCTCTCTTGGCAGTGGTAAACTGCACCAGCAAGTTCCTGTGTGAAAAGGATGTGTGCATCAGCAAAGTGAACCCAGAGTGCGACGGATTCATTGACTGCGGCAGCGAAGCTGATGAGGAGAATTGCGGTGAGTAGACTGACACGTTTCACAAAGAACTTTTATTTGCTAATCTTCCTCTCTTTGAAAGTTCCTTTCTAAAAGCTTCCTAATGTAAAAGCCCAGTGTAATAAAGCACAGTGAAAGCATGGTAAAGCATTTTTAAGAATAGCAAAGAGTAAACTCTGGTAAATGCATGGTATATGGGAAAAGCATGGAAAAACTGCATTGGTTAAAAAAAAACAGTGCAGTGGTAATCTTTTTCTAAGGGTGTTTAGCAGCTCAGCTGTCCTTCTTGTTGCAGACTGCGGGGATAGGCCTGTGATTGGCTTCCAGAAGATTGTGGGCGGGGTCAGTGCACAGCGAGGGGAGTGGCCATGGCAGGTCAGCCTGCAGTTCCAGCGCACGCACCTCTGCGGGGCCACGCTGATCCACAGCAAGTGGCTGCTCACTGCCGCACACTGCTTCGCAAAGTACGCTAGAATTAGAGAGCTGGGAATGGAGGGCTTATCTTTATTTTTCATGTAATAATCTTGTGCCAGCTGCTCAGCCATGTCTGTGTTGCATTGCTCTGCAGTAAACTGGCCCCGAGAAGCTGGACGGCCAGCCTGGGCTCGCTCGCCTCCTCTGGGAAGGGGGGGGTCCGGGTCACCCTGCGGAGGATCATCCTTCACCCACGATATAACAGCACCAGCATGGACCTGGACGTGGCGTTAGTGGAGCTCTCAGCGCCAGCCCCGCCCGACATCACAATCCTGCCTGTCTGCCTGCCCTCGCCCTGGCACCGCTTCCCAGAAAGGACCGAGTGCTTCATCAGCGGCTGGGGCACCACGGAGGAGGGAGGTGAGGCAGCACTCACACGGGGAGAGGAGAGGGGAGAGAAGGGGCACCACACACACACACACACACACAAACTGGGAAACAGAGGGTTGGGGGCGGGGGGGGGCAACACATACATGAAGGACATCTGCAGCAAAGGGAGATTAAGGACGTCGGGGGGGGGGGGCTCACCTCCATGAAGGACATCTGCAGGGGGGAGTCTTTGGAGAAATGTACAAATGTTTTTCACAAAGTGTTTACGAAATGCTTTACTGATCTAGACGTTTGTCTAACGATGCTACTAAAATAAAATATCTTTTTAATGAGATATAGATCTATATATATATATATATATATATATAATATAGATATATATATATATATATATATATATATATATTATATAATATGAGTGCTTTAAATCCAAATGTTAGATTTGGTTTGCTGTTGTAAATGCTGGGACCCTCTTGAAGACAAGATGCAGCACAAGCAAACTGAAGGCTGACAGAAGCCCTGATTAACCCTTTCCTCTCTGCTCTCCCTCAGGCTCGCCAGCCAAGTCGTTACAGACGGCTTCGATCGATATCATCAGCCAGTCAGAGTGCCGGCAATCCTACGCCAACGGGCTCACCAGCAACATGATCTGCGCTGGCTTCATGGAGGGGGGCACAGACTCCTGCACGGTAAGGGAGGGGCGCAGATTTCCATCTGGAGCCAATCTGTCTCAAGGTACAAAAAAAAAGTAAATATAGTGTGTGTGTGTGTGTGTGTGTATATATATATATATATATATATATATATATATATATATATAAAATATTCAACAAGACAATTCTGCCATAAATCTTTTAAAGTATTAAGATATGTAAAGAGTATTTTAGTATTACTACACACACCCCCATTGCTTAGTTACAGACGACTGCATGCATTTCTTTGCCTGCGTGCCATGTGTTTATGCGCTGTCCCCCTGCCCTGTGCGTTTGTCTCTGAACTCAGGGCGATTCGGGGGGGCCCCTGTCCTGCCGGGAGCCCTCGGGACGCTGGTTCGTGGCCGGAATCACCAGCTGGGGCCGCGGATGTGCCAGGAACTCCTTCCCTGGGGTGTACGTGCGTGTGACGGAGGTGCGAGAGTGGATTCAGAAGTACCTGCTCTACTAGCGCCGTCAGCTTTATAACCAGACAGAACACCACAGATAGAATTGGGAAGTAAAGGTCCACTGCAAATGTCTTGAACGCCATCTCTCCCTGTGCTGTACCCTCAGCACAGCACCCCTGCTTTTCATTCTTGTGTTGTTTAAAGGACTCTTAATCAGCACCAGAATGACATCAGGGCAGGAGAGCACAGAGAAGCAGTTAGTGTGAAACACACAGGGGGTTTGCGAGAGGGAATCATTTGGAGAATTAAGAAGTGGTAATTGCAGTAACCCAGACTTGAATCTTGTATTTACTTATAGGTCAAACAGTTGTACAGAGGCACAAACTTAAGACAAGGCGAAAAAAATCAGCCCATAATGAAGTATATTTTCCTCTTAAATATAATGAATTCCTTGGTGAACTTCTTTCTCCAATATTATAATCATGTGTGCACCATACTGAAAGCAGAATGAAGAATGCTTTTTAAATACCACAGCACTAGACACAAACTTTTTGTATACTTGAAGACATGTTTTATCTATTCAGGAAACTGGTAGACAAAGTCTGTGTGGTTGTAATTGTTTTTTACCACGCTTATTTCCATGGCTATGCTGTGCAGTGTACCCTGGCTTACCATGTTTATTAGAATGCTTTAGCATACCTTGCTATACTTTACAATGCTTGTATTGTTCTTTATTACACTTTGCTATGCTTTTACTATGGGAAACTTTTATAAGGGTATTTTACTGGATCCAGTATCTCTGAACCAGTCTGATCAAAATGACAGTTCACATTATTCTTGCAGAAACCGCTTTCACCTCCAAAGCAAGGTTCAGTAACATCCCTAGACTGGGCACCTGGGCCAGAAGATTCAGAGACTCGTTTTAAAACTGGCAAATCAACCCAGTGTAAATATTTTAATTAAAATTAACTATGAATACAATAAAATACTGTTTTAATGCAAGTTAAAGATTTAAAAATTTAAGTAAAATGACACCTCAATCAGCTGAGATTTCCTGGTGCAACCAATTTAAAAAAATAAATCAGGTTACTATTCCCACTTTCTTTGTGTGTTTTATTTTTCCTCACGTATTACACATTTGAGTTCACCGTAACTTCACAGTAAAACAATGACAGAGAGAACTAACCAGTTTCTTTATTAATGGTACCAGCAGCAACACAGAAATGCACATGGTCTTGCTGTCCAGATAATGGCTTTTAATGATCTTTACACCTGAAGAAACCTTTACGTTATGTGAACCCCGTCCGATCGCTTCACCTGATTTGTTAAATGCAATGAGAACAAGTGAAAACAGGTCTTTTCTAGACTAGGCTTATTCATTTTAGTTTGGATCCGCCACTGTTCAACAAAACAGAACCCCATTACAGTACTGACAACCCAAACCACCCTTCATTTTATCCTATAGACGAAGCAGGCAGAGACCAAAGAGGGATCGGGGTTGGAGGAACATAACGAGATATATCCCATGACTGTCGTTCACATAAAGCAAATTTGAGGAACCAAAAACGTTTCCCCTTTTCACTTTTTGTGAACATCATTTAAAACCAAACAAACGTATCGACGGGATTTTCACTCCACCTCCTTTACAAATGGAATGTCAGGACCGTCATACATTCCTACAAGACAAGGGGAGGGAGAAGAGCCGCAAAGGCAATCCAAAAAAACAAGCTAGAAAATAACACTCAGAAAGGTGGCAGCACATTTTGCCCCGCTGGTCAACGGGTGTACATTCCCTAACACAGACCTGAAGCAGTTTGAGGGGTATACCAATCCTCATCACTGCTGGAAGCTACACTGCCACAGATCAAAAGACACAGCTGGATGCCGGTGGCCAGCAATCACAGTTAAAACCAAGGGCTACCTAGTCCAGGTTGGTGTCCTAGTTCATTGTAAATGGCCCCTTGCTTGGTAAACCTTGCTCCCATGTCTTTTTCTTCGGTTTTCGGGAGAAGCAGGGAGGGCTGCGGTCGGCTGCATCGTTAAATGCGCGCTCTCTCCCGCTGCAGTCTGGAGTTGTAAGCCCGGGAGACGGTGTTCCACGCATCCATGTAGCGATCCATACACATGGCGATGCATTTCTGCAACAGAGCGACACAGACATGCATCTTTACTGGAACATAACAGCATTGTCTACATTGTGAGTCAGTGCAACAACCTTAGTCATGGATAAAAAAAAGCTCCCTTTGCACAGCGGTTTGATCCATTCCTGGTTTTATGCCGAATTGAATAAGACACAGCTAGGCTTGCTAGAATGAACACATTTTGCTTCATAATCTGCTCAAATAATGCTATGCCAACACTGAATTCCATACCGCTTTATAGTTTTCCCATATACTTGGAAAAATGTGACATTTCAAACTCTAACATGAAACACTGTACTATTGTTATGGCTTCCGGTAGACTTTGGCAATATCACTTTGTAGTTTCAATGATTATATGATGTTAAATAACATTTTCAATTATGTCTCACTCCTAAAATTCCAGGTGATGCAAAACTTTTGGCCATAGCTGTACACTGTGGCTTATCAAGCTGGGTGTGAAACCTGGAATGGGTGCAACTGCTTCGCAATGGGAGTTATTACCAGCCCTGTGTAGTAAGGGGTGGGGATTTTACAAGAGTAGCTTTGTAGTAAGGTATCTATATTTCACATATACTAGTGCTCTCAATAGAAGACACAAGACTGATAGCTTTTCAGCATGAGCCAGATGCAATTTGATTGGGCAGGTAGTTCAGAGGGGAATATTCCAATGCACAGCTAGTTACTGGTTTGTAAAGACACACTGATACACTACCTGCTCCGAATTGTCCAGCGAACCACCTGGTTTGCCCACGCACTTCTTAAAGCATTTGTCTGTCATCCGCTGCAACAGGGAGAGAGACATGAAAAAATGACTTTCTACATCATCAGCAGAACAAAGGCATTTCAGCTTCGTGAGCAGGGCCCTATCACTAGGGGCAGTAGGGCAGACTAGGATATCCCCCAAAACAAGTTATTATATATTTCCACTTCGTTTTATAAATGAATTCCCATTCCCTTTCAAATAAATGCCAACTCATGATCAAAATTGCAATATGCAGTATTCTGCTCAAATGAGCAACACAATAACAATTTTGCAGTACTTTGGCAGACATAATGACAACCGCTGACTGCAGATAAAAGATGCACTCAACGTGTTTGAAGATGTAACTGCTGAACGACAGTTACAGCCACAAATTAATTACTGAAGCTGATTAGCGGCGCTGCCACTGACACTTCGACCCCAGACGGACGGACAGACAGACCGCCCACAATTTTGAGCAGAGCGGCCCTACCATTTCAAAGTACCTGCAAAAGCTCTTGCGCGTTGGCCACGGCAATCTGCACCTTCACTTGCTCCATTATCGTGCCTGGGTCCATCTTTCCGGACTCAGCGGCTCCCGAGGAGAAATCAGAACCAAAACTGTCCATAATGGTTCACTTTGACAGCTACTAACAAGATTACTGCAGGGTTCAGAGAGACTGAAAGTCACACGTCAAAACTGCACCAGTTGTACAAGCAAGCGCCCTTTGCCCTTGAAACACACAGGGCGTCCAACGCTGCCAACTTCCTGCCGCGATGGGACCTGGGAGCAAGCACTTCGGGGGACAGTGGGTCATTTAAATTGATGCGTGGGTGGGGTTGAGGGCTCGTCACTCTCAGCACAGGCTCGATCCTATTTCACAACGCATGTGTAAAGTGCACCGTATGACAGATGATATTACATTACATTTACAAAGCAAACCCTGGTGCTTTACAATGCTTTCACTGTTCTTGTTACATGTTGCTATGCTTTTACTATGGGACATTTTTATAAGGGTCACTTCTATAGGCTATGAAGCTCCACAGAGTACTGGAGGTATTCGACCACAGAGTGAAACTAACACAGAGCCAGTGGAGCATTCTGTTTATCTCATTTATTATTCATTTATTCATTTATTCTAAATAATTCCCTTTATAGAAATTAATACAAAAACAATTATACTGTGTACTAGAATCCACAACACTTTTAATGCTGTCCACATTGAAAAATGACTGCTTAGCACTACTGCTTTTTATAAAGAAAGTATCAATACTGAATATAGCATACCTCAGAAACATCAGATGTCAGGTGTTCCTCTATCAGCAAAATTTATGTGGCTTGTAACCACTATGTCTTATATCTGGAAATCTAAAAGCTGTGGTATGAATAGAAGACTCATTCAAAACAGATCTGCAGATCATGTTAATTTTAGAATAAGATCATTCAGCATGTGAAGAAGTAAACAAGAACGGCAGTGACCACCTCTGAAAAAAACAGCTGACCTAACATCCAAGTGTTGAGCTCAGAGCATTGTATTTTATTAGTAGAAGCAATTAACTCAACTAGCCCATCACTACAGAAGCAAATTACTACCTTTAGCTCCAGTCTGGATTAACCCCTAACCCAGATTCAATCAAGGGTTATATTTGAATCATGTTGCACAAAACTTTCAACCCAGGTTTTATATTTAATTCTTGTGTAAAATGAATCCAAGATGAAACATTTCTTAATCTGAGATTTACTGCTCCTGGTTTACATATTTTTGTGGCACGATGTAACTGTGATTAAAACACGATCCCAGATGAACTAATCCTAGATTAGCACAACATTTTTATTTAATCCAGGTTGGTGCAATGAATCAGAAGTCTCATATTCATGATGAAAAAAATACCCTGTGGGGAAACAGAAACCTGTTTGAACGGCCTTCAGTAGAGAAAGCATTGCTAAGAGCCATGCTGAACTTAACCTAAGAAAAAAGTTTCAGGGATATAATGAAAAGCGGAAACCAAATAACATGATTGATAGAGGGATGGAAATAAGACTCCTGTTGTTTAGCAGTTTGATCCATTCCTAGCTTTCTTATGAGTCTAATAAGAAATGCCTGAGCTTCCTGCCTGTACACTGGGGCGATTCCCAGTCTTATTTCCACCCCTGTGATACATGGGTAAGAAAATAATTGGATTTGTACACCCCATTTATTCCACATTCAAAGTTAAAAGATATATATTGTCCCATGCTTACCGGGCACAGTGGGTTTTAATAACCTTGAAGTGAACAAATATGGAAACTGTTTCTGAGAATTGACTATCCTACACATTAGCATATCAGAGCACTATCAAACACCAAGAGTGATAAAAGATCTGTGACCCAGCCTGTTTTCAAACCGCACAACATAAAGATAAAACAATCTGCTGGTAACATTTTCAACAACAAGGACCAGTGAATTACATTTTCAAGTTTTTTTATTTGCCCTTCTTTTTTATTGCTTGCATTCATTCTTCGTGAATCTTTTTGTAATCGTTCAAATATTATGGTTGTTGGGTTTTTTTTTTTTACTGTCTATACATGTCTGCTTGAAATGCATGTAACCCAGGCCAGATCAGGCAGTCTTTATAGAAGTTAGCGCTCATCAAGTTGATGGCAATACACTATTGGGCCACTTCATAGGGCTATGAGGCTTGCTGGTGCAGTGGTTAGAGAAAGGGACATGTTACTAGGAGGTTCCCAGTTCGATCCCAGCTCAGCCACTGTCATTTAACCTCTTTGTGCTCTGTCCTTCAGATGTTAAATCGAGGTCCTATTTTAAATGACTCTGCAGCAGTTGTGATGCATAGTTCACCTCTGTAAGTCACTTTGGATAAAAGCATCTGCTAAATGACATAATAAAATAATAACATGCAGTATTGAGCAAACTCTATGACAATTGTTGTGTATAAAGTTAAAAGGCATATTTACGTAGATCAAAAATAAAGACAGTCCATTCAAGTTACATCTTCATAGTTGCACCCTGACTTTATGGTTTCTGCAGCCATTCCGAGTGACTAGATCATGCTGACTCTTACTGAGCCTAAAAATAATTGGCTGTTCTAAACTGGGAGAAAGTTAACAAAAAATAAAATAAAATAAAATTTTGACAACTACTAAATTAAAAAAAAAAATAGAAGTAATTGATGAACAGAGGAACACCATGTTAAAAACTTTATCAAAAAGCTGAGAGCAGGTTTGCAGACTGCTGATGTGCGTGATTATTTGCATATAATACAGTGGTACATGATTGTACATTCTGTATAGGAATCAATATTGTTACTAGTAGGCTTGTGTACATTCCTGTGCTAACCAGCACTTGTATATTGTTGCTATATATGATATTTCACCATTTTCATCATACCCACCAGGATACCTGCAGTTACACATCATGTTCAATCTCTGGACGCATTCTTGCATTAATGCACTATTATAATTTACAAATCATCTCTAAATTAAGAACACAGTTACACTGAATGCTGGTCTGTACTGAACCTTGGTGTTTAACAATATTGCAAACTACAATAAACTGCCATACCTGATAGTGGGTTCAGGGGCAGTAGATACAGGGATGTGATCATGTTTGTGCATCTTCATTTCGATCCCTAAAGCAGTTGATTCAATGAAGCAATAGCTTTTGCATTGGTTAAACAGCCTAGGAAACACACATTTTCATTATTAAATATAGTTGATTCAGTAACCAGCAGAGTCAATGGCATGAGCGTCACTGAATCTTTAACAGTCCACAGTACAGAACTGCTTTACGCAGTTGTATATTAATTCTTAGCTTGTAGCTTCCAGGTTGTAAAAGTCTTCATTAAATCCTTACATGGGAATAAATGATTACTGGTGGGATTGAATTTGTTGACGCCCCCTATTAGAAGTCACCAAGAGTTCTGTATATAAGAGTCTTGCTACAGGCTTACACTGGAGTCACTGTCCAGACCCAACTCAGGTTTCTACAGTACTGACTACCGGTAAGTATAACCTCACATCTTCACAGAACGGTAAGGGATGGCTTTTAATTCTTTTAGGATTCAGCTCTCGTTCTGTGTTATAAGTATTAGTAGCAGAGCAGGTGTGGATTTGACAGACTTATTGTTCAACAGAATGCATTAGAATAGTCTTAGAACTGCACCAGAGTGTGGAGTCCCTGATGAGGCTGATCACATATATTGTGTAAGACATGCCTTCATACCCTCTAACTTGCCCTCCAGCGGAATGTGAGGAGTGTTAATCCAATAATGAATGCATACATGTGATCAGCATCATTTATTACAAAGGAACATGACATGAATGAAGGTAATTAAATCCACATGGATTAACAGGGCTGGATTCAAAATGAATGACTTCAGAGCTCATGCTGTGATTTTCAGCTGGAATTCGTCAGTCATTTGCGGCCATTACTTTAAATTGTTTGCAAATGGAAACATTAGAGAATACCTTTTTCAGTGCTTAAAATGTTCAATTATGGTTCTATGTGTGTTTAAAGTGCTCTGAATTGCACAATATATTAATGGAATTCTTTAATGCAGCAGGTTCTAGACTCATGTACAGTTAATGATTTTATTAATGCGTTTGCACAAAGTCTTCAAAACATTTTTCTTTGATCAGGAAAAAATTACTTCAATAGGTGTTCGTGCTACTTTTACAGCTACAGACAATGCAAGTACTAACCATTTGCTTCTGTACAGGATTATAAAGTAATATAAATGCCTTGTCTAGTTTTCACTCTGAGGAAGGTCATCCTATAGTTTTTTCTTCCTTTATTTTTTTGTATGCGTGTATTTCTTGTGTCTAGTTTTGCCATGTCACGTATGTGTGCGCGCTATGAGTGACTTGCGTTCCTTTTCCAGTTCCAGACAATGCAGGTGTTCGTGGTGTTCCTGGTTGCCGTGGTCACCGCTGTGGCTGCAGCCTCCTCGTTCTTGAAGGACCCCGCGCTGGAGGACAGCTGGCAGGAGTGGAAGGTGCTGCATGGGAAGCAGTATTCAGAGGTACAGCACTGAAGCTCTGACACGAGCTCAACGAACGCTTCAGCTAGTTTTCACTCACAGGAAAGTTCATTTGATCAACCTATGAGCCACAGCTTATGTTTGAGCATTTTTCAGCAACAGGGAATCTACCTAAAAAAAAAACAAACAAACAAAAACAAACCAAGAATCAGAACCCTGCCTGTGACAAATTTCATTAACCCCTTTCTTCTAGATAATGATATAGAAAAATATACTGCTCAACACAATGTCGTTAAAATGATTGCTGTCACATCCAAATCATATGTCTATTTTGAGTTGAATTATCATCATGTCTCTATTTTGAGTTGAATTATCCCTTGCAAGGCATTACAGATATGAACAGAAAACCATACCTGCTTTCTAATGTTGCTTACACATTTGTTTTCTTGTCTTTAAGCAATAAAGCCAATGCATTGATTATTACTTGTCCTATACGATTGTGAATTTGCTTGTTGATTGTGCCTATAGTTAGAGGTGGTTGGTTATTTGATTCCTGAGTTCTGATGCTGCTTCCTTGGTCTGTAGGAGACCGAGAGCTACAGGAGGATGGTTTGGGAAGAGAACTGGCGTTTGATCAAGCAGCACAACCAGGAGTATGCTGCAGGGAAACACTCCTACAAGATGGGGATGAACCACTTCGGAGATCTGGTACCACACGCAGAGGGATTTCCTAGAGAGACTACCCTATGCATTGGCTCTTTGAATTAGGGATCATACAATACAGTTTTGGGATCTGTTTTCTAGTTAAATGTGGCAAAGTCCATTCTTAAGAAACAGCAATTACATTGTTTTGTCACCAGATGGCACAATGTGCTATGCAAATAGTATTAGTACAAAGAGAATGCATACAGTATGAGCCATGCTATTTGGGTTCCCTGCACATCTCCTTTATTAACGAGCTGTCTTATTCCTTCAGACCGACCAGGAGTTCAATAAGATGAATGGTTTCCGCCCGGCTCCTGCCCTGAGGAGGCTGCCTGTGTTTAACTTGACCGGCAGCTCCACGCCTCCAAAATCTGTTGACTGGCGAGAAAAAGGTTACGTCACCCACGTGAAGGACCAGGGGGTATCTAACTTAATTTTATCTAACCTTACACACTTCATACTTGGGTGTGAGCTGCATCTGAAGTGACTCAATGAGCTCTAAGCAAATGTGTCTTGACATGACTAGTCAACACTGTACAACTTCCATGTGCGAGAGGGGGTATCAGATGGGTGATGTCATAGCATCTCTGAAGGTCCTCACAACCCCTGTCATTTGTCCTATGACTGGGATGCATTGTCACGTTGCCAACCATACTAGCTGCATTCATTTAAATCTGTTTCTCTCCTCCCAGGAATGTGGCTCCTGCTGGGCCTTTTCTGCTACAGGGGCCATTGAGGGACAACATTTCAAGAAGACAGGCCGGCTGGTGTCACTGAGTGAACAGAGCCTTGTGGACTGCACCACATCGTATACATATAGGAACTGTGGCTGTCATGGGGGATTTGTGAAAATAGCATTCCAGTATGTGAAGCATCAAGGGATCACCTCTGAGCAGAGCTACCCTTACACTGGAAAGGTACAGTAACAAGGGGGGTTTAAATGTAGGGCCAATTATGCCACTTCACGAATTGCAAATGAATGACAGGAGAACATGATGCATTACGTTATTCACCATTCACTTTGAAAAAGTATCACTGCTCTATTCTTCTCTCTCCAAGGATTACCAGCGATGCCAGGACACCAATGAAATGAAAGTTACCAGCATTTCTGACTACAAAACGATAAGTCGTAATGATGAAGCAAGTCTGAGAGATGCTGTAGGTACTGTTGGACCTATCTCCGTTGCTGTTGATGCTTCTACCTTTAAGTACTACAAATCAGGTGAGTTTATGTTTGCTCTGAGTTCTGTAGAGCCAATACTGGAGCACACATCTTTAACTCACTTGTTATTTCTCTGTTCTCACAAGGAATTTACTTCAACCCACGGTGCACCCAATCTGTTAACCATGCTGTTCTGGCAGTAGGGTATGGCATGGAGGGGAACAATGAATTCTGGATCCTTAAGAACAGGTTAGTAAAAATACTGGTTAAATTACCAACCAGCTTACCACACTGCAAACATAATAAGGGCTGCTGGCACAGTATTCTGGAAAAATGCAGCACTGAGAATACAACAGTGGCGATACATCAAGAGAGATGAGTTGTACAATATCTTGTATAAGATGCATGGTTGAGACAGTGATATTAGCTGGTGTGTGAACAGATCCCTGCTTTGTCTTCAGTGTGCTACATCGTATCCTTTCAACCTTTTTGTTTTTCCTGATCCAGAGGGGAAACGTTTTCTCTCTTCATATCTAAATGCTTTAACTACTCATTGTTATCTCATGACCACATTGATTTTTCTGCACCGCAAGCTTGTTCAGAGCAAAGGTATCAGTTTAATATATAGAGGTCCACATTTTCCAAATGCAATCTTGCATATCAGTATTGTAATATTAGACACCAAAGGTAGAGCAGTGCAGCTTGTTCCAGCCTCTTACCACTTCTACTCTCCCATTGAAGTAGTATAGCTACTCTACCTGCTGCAGATTGAGCCCAAATTCAATGTTAATTATGATGCGATTTCTGTATTTCTTTCAATAAAGCTATTAGCATTCTTTACTGTTTCTGGTATCTTTATTTACAATCATAAATCACAGGACTGTAAAACACCTGCATTGCACAGCACTCACTCTCCCACCACAGTCAGCCTCAAGAAGTCTTTTCAGAAGCAAGTATTTAATGCAATGATCTAAGATTAAACAAACATAGAGAATGCATTCTGCAGCACAACAAGCTCTGTCAAATCCACACCTACTCTGCTACTAATACTTATAACACAGAACGAGAGCTGAATCCTAAAAGAATTAAAAGCCATCCCTTACCGTTCTGTGAAGATGTGAGGTTATACTTACCGGTAGTCAGTACTGTAGAAACCTGAGTTGGGTCTGGACAGTGACTCCAGTGTAAGCCTGTAGCAAGACTCTTATATACAGAACTCTTGGTGACTTCTAATAGGGGGTGTCAACAAATTCAACCCCACCAGTAATCATTTATTGCCATGTAAGGATTTAATGAAGACTTTTACAACCTGGAAGCTACAAGCTAAGAATTAATACACAACTGCGTAAAGCAGTTCTGTACTGTGGACTGTTAAAGATTCAGTGACGCTCATGCCATTGACTCTGCTGGTTACTGAATCAACTATATTTAATAATGAAAATGTGTGTTTCCTAGGCTGTTTAACCAATACAAAAGCTATTGCTTCATTGAATCAACTGCTTTAGGGATCGAAATGAAGATGCACAAACATGATCACATCCCTGTATCTACTGCCCCTGAACCCACTATTAGGTATGGCAGTTTACTGTAGTTTGCAATATTGTTAAACACCAAGGTTCAGTACAGACCAACATTCAGTGTAACTGTGTTCTTAATTTAGAGATGATTTGTAAATTATAATAGTGCATTAATGCAGGAATGTGTGCAGAGATTAAAGGGCCAGTTAGATTCAATTATTGTGGTTGGCATAAAACTATTTTAATATCCCTATTCTGTATGTACAAAAAAATGGCTTTATTCACAAAGCTGCCTTATTTGAGGGAGGGGGGGGGGGGGGTTGAAAAATGACCGTTCTGCCTGTGTAACTCTAAAACCTTCCCCTCTCTTCAACGTGTGACCTCCAGAGTTCTTGTTCAGGATCAGTCCAACTCTAGGTACTGAGAAAATACACCTCAAATGCACAGTGCAATTAAAGAAATGAAATCAACACAAAAACTGTGTGGCTAATTAAATATAAAACCTCTATACAGAACCAATGTGTCAAAAGGGGACAGAAATTATAGTTGCACACCCTCAAGTGGTCCAAAACAATGTCTTTTCACAAGTACAGCTTTTACAAGTGGTCGGATAAGGACATTTCAGCTGGAATAGTTAGTAGGCCTGGTAAAGAATTCAGATTCTCTCTGATCTGAACCTGTTGGGATCTTACAACCGGTCAATACAGATGATTGTTCAGAGTACTAAACATAATCCATTCTAAATATGCCTTGTGCAATTTTCATCAAAGATCAGTACTAACTGTTTGAACACAAATAAAAATAAAACAGAGAATTCTGTGTTTCCAGATTTAACTTAAATCTTGTATTTTTTTTCCCCAGATTTATAAATGTTGTGAAAATAAATAAATATGTATATGTGCACATTCAGATATAATTTATAAATCCAGTTACAACATTTAACATAAATATTTAACTCGCCAGCTAAAACTGGCGTTTGGAAGCAAATGAGCTCCGCCCGCTTTGCACTTTCACACGATTTGATTGGCTCTGTAATGCAGATTGGGAAATATGAAAATTTCAGCATTACAAGAGCCAATCAAATCACATGAAAGCACAAAGCGGGCGGAACTCATTTGCATACAAACTCCAGATTTAGCTGGCCAGTTAAGTATTTAGCTAAATGTTAAACTAGTGTACAATTGACATTTTCACTTGCCAGTGTGAGTACCATGAAAACCAATTGCATTCATAACGCAATCATACACTATCATACCAAATGGTTTTCAAGATATAGCCTCCAGCAGCAACAGGGCAGTAGGTCACCCAGATGGCATTGTTTGTTAAAACAGTATCCATGGAATTAGAATGTTGTGACTGTGCAGGATGTCATGCTGTATTATGACATCACTAGGTGTCCTTGGAAACCTACTTTTGATATTATTGAGACTTGGATGAAGAAAATGGATGAAAAGGTAAGACATTTTGTTTTCTCTTTATTAATAGCTAATATTTGATTAAACAGTTAAAAAATTTAATAAAGCTATCTAAACTAACATATTCAAATTGAGACATATATTATATATATATATATATATAATAATCTATATATATATATATATATATATATATATAATATATTTAGTTAATACTATATATTATATATATATATATATATATAATTTTTATATATATATATATATATATATATATATATATATATATATATATATATATATATATATATATATACACACACAGACACAATATTTCATGTTGGAATTCAAAATGTCACATTTTTCCATTTTTGTCAGTTTTTCATTAAGTATATGAAAAACTGCAAAGCTGTATGTAATTCAATATGTTAACGTAACATTTTTCAGCAGGTTTCATTTGACTTTAGAAGCAAAATTAGGTAATTGTATCAGGTGACGCAAAACTTTTGGCCAGAGCTGTGTGGAGAACACAGTTTGTGACTGCAGCCCAGGCTGCTGACTCCAGGGTGATGCCGGCAGTTTCATAACCTTGTAAAAAATGTTATGCTCTGTTCCCATAGGAAGAACAAACCACCTCTGATGTAAAGAGCCACCACCGTGCATCGCTGGAGCTCATGGAACAAGCACTGTTCAAGCAGCTGGCTCTCAAGGATCACAAAATAGAAAAACTCAAAGCAGAGCTAGCCAAAGAGGAGCCTGATGACAAGGTTAGTTTTCATCCTTGCTTACCTGCAGCAGTAAACACTTGGATTGACTGGTATTGATGATGAGATTAGGGTAACACTTTATATGAAACGTCTCTAATTACTGTGTATTTACATAGTAGTTACCTAGTAAATACATGTGCACTTAAACATCATTACAATGTTATTATGCATATTTACAATGTATTTTTTGTTTTGCATGACCCCAATCCTAACCCTAACCCTAAGCCTATCCTTAACTCCTGACTGTATGACTCATCCTGGTTTTACCAGGTCAGCCACTCAAGGACCTTGTGACATACTTTTACAGACACATTTATGTCTATAAATTGGTGCATCTATGTAACGAAACAGTTTTGTTTTTCTATATAGGTAACAGAAGACTTCTCTCTGTTAACCCCTGATGACACATTGTCATCACTCTCGAGCCTGCTCAGTGATGACTATGCAAGTGTTCACGGTGAGTAGGATCTGAAAAAGAGATGGGGCACGGTGACCTTTCCACTCCAGGCTTCTGTTCCAATCATATTCTTAATTGCATGGTAGAACAATTAATTGCATGGTGCTTTTCCAGACACATCAGTAGTGGTTCAAGTCCTTTTTCACTGCTGTGCTTTGTAGATGAAAGCCCTGTCCCAAGGACCAAGGTGTTGTCACAGCTGGATACAGCACAAGAGGACACTGATGAAGAACGCTGGAGCCTTCCTGTCCAACGAGAACCAGGCATTGCAGACAGCGTGGACAGCAGGGACAGCATGGGCCTCCGGTCACTCGAACCCAAGGAGCAGCTGTCTCGAGAACAACAGGTATGCTGTGGCAAGTTTACCCATGCAATAGAATACTGTAGCATTCAGTAGTAAACTATGGTTTTAGCACTACTATGTAATCTAATTACTATTACAACTACCATTGCTATTGATATTGGTATTGGTATTGGTATTGGTATTGGTATTGGTATTGGTATTGGTATTGGTATTGGTATTGGTATTGATATTGGTATTGGCATTGGTATTGATATTGGTATAGCTTTATTTGGACATTGACTATTTGTTATGGGAACTGAAGTTCATCATTAATAGGCCTGCATATCTGAAGCTGCTCTATGCTTACAAGGCAGTGCTCCACCGAATTGTTCCATTGCATGTGTCACTTATTTTAATGAAACATATACAGCAGTGTGTTCTTTTAGGATCAGCTCCTGCTTCACATGGGACTCAATGACAGGTTGATGAAGGCAGAGCTGGGGTGGCTGCAGACAGACCTGGCCAAGCAGGAGGCAGAGCTGGCTGAACAGAGGAAAGAACTGGAGGGCCTCAGAGAGCTGAGGAACCTAGTGGTCCAGGAGCACATGCAGGCCGAGGGGCGAGGAGTCTCCCCAGACAGCTGGCGTCCTGGGCACAGCATGGACAGCAGACCCCCTGCCAGCCAGGCTGCTCAGAGCACCCTCAACAACAACAAGAGCTATCCTAGCCCGCCTGAGCCAATCAGGAGAGCAGTGAGTCTGGGAGGCATGGAGGGGCTTTCCCCCTCACCGTGTGTCGTCCTTCAGTCCCAACGCATCCCTATAGTGGTCAATAACAAAGCTGATGGGAGCTCTCCTAGCTCACCAGAGCTGGCCAACAGGAATCATGCAAACTTGAAAGACCTGCAGAAGCTTCCTGGTGCTCCCATCTTGGGTAACAGCGGCCGTCAGAACATCAGGAGCCTGGACTGGATTCCCAGGACCTCCTCCATGGCTCCGGGGTTTGTACCGTCCGCAGACAGAGCCAGTCTGATTGGAGGAATGGCACACCTCCTAGCTCAGCTTACACAGTCCCTGCAGCAAGATACAGAGGAACAGCAGAAGTACCAGGAGGCTCTGGATGTAGCCAAAGAAGAAGGTTGGAAAATGGAATGCGAGCTTCGCAGTGAAGGTAAGGGTCCAGAACCTTAACAGTGCATTCATTTTTATTTCACAAAGAAATTCCGTTTTCTCACTGTTACATTATATCAGACCAGAAATTGGAGGTTGCAAGTGACAAAGAAACTTTATCGATGATATATTATCTGGTAGTTCTAAAACAGCATTAAAATTAAGACATAAAATGGACTTGTATGGGCTCCCAAGTGACGCATCTGGTAAAGGCACTTCTATTGCCGACCAAAGATGGGAGTTCCCAGAGGGAGCATACAATTGGCTGATCGCCACCCAGGGGGCGGAAGAGCCTAGATCAGCCAGGGTGTCCTCTGCTCACTGCACACCAGCAATCCCTGTAGTCTGGCCAGGCACCTGTAAGCTGGCCAGAGCTGTGTTGTCCTCCAATGCTGTAGCTCTGAGGTGGTTGCACAGTGAGTCTACAGTTTAAAAAAAAGTGGTCAGCTGATGGCTTCGGAGGACAGCGTGTGTTCTTCTTCGCCACTCCCGGTCAGCACGGGGGTCGTAGCGGTGAGCTGAGCCTAAAAATAACTGGATATGCCAAATTGGGAGAAAATAATTGGCAATTACTAAATAAAAAAAAAGAAAAAAGAAATGGACTTGTATGTGTTATTCTCTATTTTTAAAAAATAATAATTTCATTTCATTTTGGGTGCTGCATTAAATTCACTAAGTGTTTAAACTACTAAAGTTTAATATTTAATGTGTACAAAGTGAGTTTATTTGATTTGTTAATTCTTGAAATATTTGTGTAATTTATATAACAAACTTGGATAACAATTTTTACCAGCATAGCTGTTAATTTTACATTTGCATTGTGGTGAAGTTGTTCCTAGATCATAATCATATATATATATATATATATATATATATATATATATATATATATATATATATATATATATATATAAATTTTTTTGTCACAATCATTTAATTTCTATGTTCAAACTATACAGATTGCATGCAGTTCAAGCAATTATAAATGTGGCAGTTTCAGTCTACTTCAGTCCATCCACGGGCAGAACTTTCCACTTTCATCTCTCTCTCTCTCTCTCTCTCTCTCTCTCTCTCTCTCTCTCTCTCTCTCTCTCTGTTTTTAGTTGAATCGCTCAAGAAAAATCTGTTGGACAAACAGGGAGCAGCAGAATTCCTACTAAACTCTCTCAGGATGGAGCAGGAGAGAGCAGCGGACCTCGACTTGAACCTGACCAGAGAGAGGACCAACACAACTGACCTGCAGGAGCGACTATCCACCACCAAGGAGGACCTGCAGCAATCCTGGGCAGGCAAAGAAGTAAGTGCAAACTAGACTTTCGATTTTAGATGTGACCTTGAATGGCAAAAGAGTAAAAAAAACAATAACATTTTTAGGTTAAAAATACAATTGCAGCTTATTTGTACAGTTTGTACAGAGCATTTGCACACACTGAGGTCACCCTAGCTCCAGTGGGAATGCTAGATAAGCACATTTTGTCATTTGTTTTTGAAGCTGACACTTCTGTTTATTCTTGAAGGAACTGCAGATCTCCCTGGAGCAGGAAAAGAAGAAGGCTGGCCAGCTCTCTGCAGCCCTGGAACAAGAGCGGTCGATCAGCTCCACCCTCCGTGAGGCACTAAAGACAGAAAGATCACACTGCCAGGATCTGGTGTCTGAACAGAAGAACAACCAGTTACAGATTGACCAGCTCTCTGCAGCCCTGGAACAGGAGAGGTTGACAAACGCCAACCTCTGGGAGGAGCTGGTGAAAGACCGATCACACTGCGAGGACCTTATCTCTCAGCAGGAGAGCAAGGCATCCCAGATTGAGAAGCTTTCTGCAGAACTGGAAGAGGAGAGAGCATCCAACTCAGGCCACTGTGAGGAGCTGGAGGCAGAGCGGTGTCGCTGTGAGGCTGTCATCTCTGAAGAGCGCAGCAGACTGATCCAGATTGAGCAGCTGTCTGCAGAACTTGAAGAAGAGAACATCAGCCTCTACAATGGGCTAGAGATTGAGCACTCACGCTGCCAGGAACTCAAATCCCAGCTTGAACGGGTCTCTGCAGAGCTCTCAGAAGCAAGCATTTCCAACACCAAGCATTGTGAGTCTCGCTGCCAGGACCTTGTTTCTGAGCAGAGGAGCAAGGACTCTGAGATTGTCCAGCTCTCTGCAGCTCTGGAGCAAGAGAAGACATCCAACAGCACCCTCCATGAAAAGCTACAAGCAAAGCAGTCTTATTTTGATACTCTGATTGCTGAAGAGCGTAACAGACTGATCCAAATTGAGGAGCTCTCTGCAAAACTAGAACAAGAGAACAACAGCCTCTACAATGAGCTAGAGATTGGGCACTCACGCTGCCAGGAACTCCAATCCCAGCTTGAACGGGTCTCTGCAGAGCTCTCAGAAGCAAGGATGACCAACATCAACTTCAGCAAGAGCCTACAGACAAAGCAATCTTGTGGTGAGGATCTAGTCTCTAAAGAGCCCAGCAAACAGTCATTGTCTTTGAAGGACTACAAGATTAGGGATGAGCAGCTCTCTGCCGCCCTGGAACAGGAGAGGTTGACAAACGCCAACCTCTGGGAGGAGCTGGTGAAAGAGCGATCACATCGCGAGGACCTTATCTCTCAGCAGGAGAGCAAGGCGTCCCAGATTGAGCAGCTCTCTACAGAACTGGAAGAGGAGAGAGCATCCAACACAGACCTATGTAAGGAGCTGGAGGCAGAGCGGTGTCATTGTGATGCTGTCATCTCTGAAGAACGCAGCAGACTGATCCAGATTGAGCAGCTGTCTGCAGAACTGGAACAAGAGAACATCAGGCTCTACAATGAGCTAGAGAGTGAGCACTTACGCTGCCAGGAATTCGAATCCCAGCTTGAACAGGTCTCTGCAGAGCTTTCAGAAGCAAGGACTTCCAACACCAAGCATTATGAGGATCTGCATGCAGAGCAGTCTCGCTGCCAGGACCTTGTTTCTGAGCAAAGGAGCAAGGACTCTGAGATTGTCCAGCTCTCTGCAGCTCTGGAGCAGGAGAAGACGTCCAGTGCCAACCTCCGTGATAAGCTGCACACAGACCAGGCCCTCTACCAGGGCCTGGTTTCTGAAGGTCAGATAAAACAGTCCCAGATTGACCAGCCTTCTGCAGCTCTTGAGCAGGAGAGGACCAGCTTCAACAAGGAGCTGGAGAGGGAGCACTCTCGCTACCTGGCCCTCATTTCTGAGGAGAAGAACAGGCAGAATGAGATACACCAGCTCTCTGCTTTACTGCAGCAGGAGATGTCCAAGAAGGATGATATCTTGGAGCATCTGAAGACAGAGCAGTCTCGATGCCAGGCTCTTATCTCTGAAGAGAAGAACAAACAGTCCCAGATCGATCAGCTCTCCGCTGCTTTAATGGAGCTGAGGGTGGCGGTAAAGTCCAAGAAAAATATGGAGGAAGAAAGTGTCCACAGGTGGCAACAGATCATCACTGAGCACCAGGATTTCATAAAGCAGTTACGGTCCACCCTGGCCAAGGAGAGAAAGCGTAGAGAGAAGCTGGAGGCCATCATTGAAGACGAGGAGCGGATGAGCAAGGAGAATTCTCAGATCCACACCCTGCTGACACAAGCCCGAGAGCAGAAGGTCTGTCTGGACAGGGAGAGGCAGCAGGGAGTCCTTCTGAGGGCAATGCTCCAGCAACTCCAAAATCAGGCCCAAGAGCAGATCTCCAATCTTGAGATGGAGAGGCAGCAGGGAGTCAGGCTGAGGAACGAGCTTGAGAAGGTCAAGAGTCAGCTCCGGGCCATGCAGGAGATAGACAGGCAGAGAGATGAACGAACAAGGCTGGGGAAGGACAAGGAACTATCTGTCATCAGCGAGCTGCAGTGGGAGGGGTTGGGCTGCCTGGCCTTCATCTCTAAGCAGCAGAGCAAGCTGTCCCAGATCACAGAGGAGCTCAAGGCTTCCAACCTCCTCAAGGAACTGAAGACTGAGCCATCTCTCTGTGAGGCCCTGCAGGTGACTGGGCTTCAGCACCTACTGGACACAGAGCAAGGCCACCCCATTGAGCTCAGAGAACATCACAGGAGAATGGAGTGGGCAGAGAAGGAGGTGGTGGCAAGGAGTGAGAGACAAAAACAGGTAAGGTGGTAGGAGTAATTGCAATATACAGCCATCAGGTGGCACTAAAGGCTATTAGAATCAATAAGCCTGCTGTTCTGTTTTGGATTTTTTATTTCTATCTTCCTGTTTTCTCAATTGATTGGTGGTATTGTAACAAGGTTATGCAATGCCGTTATGGATTCTGACCCTTGTAGGTGAGATTAAAAGCTCTATAACCACACATGCTCGCAAGCCTGGCTCTTTTGAATAGGGCACTTGCTTGCTTATAAAACACTCATTAGTATTAAGCCTTAGTAATAAAAAAATAATAGTAATAATAATATGAAAGCTAAAGATTTGAGAAATAACAGGCAGTGTAATCTAATTGTGTCTCATTGGTTTTACTTTACAGGAGCAGCAAAAGCAGCTATACTATCAGCACCTGCAGGCTGGCAATGCAAGACTGTCACTGAAGCACCCAAAAAAGGTTTTGCTTCTTGAGCAAGGCATGTCTCCAGGCTTGGAGAGAGCGCTGACGCCCCTCATTGCACAGCCAGTGACCAGTCTCAGGGTCCCTGCACAGCACCTTCGCCCCTTGCAAAAATTCAGATCAGCAGCCAGGGCACTAATTGCAGTATCTAGGTTAGAAAGTGCATGAAGATAGGAAGGGCAGTGCATGTTATTTTTATGTTGTTCCAATACTTACCAGTTGCAATCACTTAAAGTTAAGAAAAAAGGAAAACTTTCAGGTAGACAGAGGCTTTGGATAAAAGCTATTCTTTGTTAAAGTTTTACCTGAGAATTGGGTGCTTAAAAGCTATGGAATGCTGAGTCTTGATATGACTACAAGCAAGCAGCTATGTATATTAATTAATTATAATTCTCATCTTAACTAATGTATGATTCTTCTTTAGATTCACTTTGAATATCATTTTCTGCTGCAAGTAAAGTGCGTTGGTGTTTATTACTTCTATAATTTTTTTTTCATCATGCACACAGGATGAAATTATTGGCAAACAGAATAAAGATAACTTCAAAAGGGCAGCACCTGGTTCCTTCAATAGACAGTGCTGGGATAGAAATGTTCTTACAGCAATCTGCAGCTGTGCACCCCACTTCTATCAAAGATATTGGGGGGGCCAAGGGTGCAAGCCTTCTGCCAGGGACTTACGTCACACAGATGCATAACTGCCATCTTCACAACAGGTAAAAACAAGGGTGCAAAATGCAGGGGTGATATTTTGTTTGTGTTTTAAATTGCAGTTGTCAGCATTGAGGAACACTGCACAGTTCTGCCACATGGTTTGCTTATCCCACTGTGTTGAATCTTATTACAAGGCAATTTACTAAAACGTTTCAAAGATAGCCTGTCGTCTGCACTGCTGTAATGAGACAGAAGGGCTGAGCTAGTTTAGTAAAGTATAAAAAGGATCATTTAACGGATAGGTTTTGATTGCAATATTATACACGGGCTATACCCAAATGTATTTCATGTTTCATATCGTTATTTATTTATTGAATTAGTTACGCAAACTTTAAGTAACCTTTTCATTTTAACCACAGCGTGTCTGCGTATCTATTCACTCATATTTGTGATTTGTTTATCGTACACTACCAGGTGGCTGGAATATTTGACAACTTAACAAATCCATCCCTTTGTTTCACGTCACTTTTTTTTCCTTCTATCTTTTATGATATTTAGGTCCTGCCAACGTCAGACAACGTCAAACGAGAGACACACAACTACCTTCACTGAGAACCTAACCGGCTCGCTGGTTGAAAACGTCCGTCGCTTAGAGACTATCCAGAAATGCTTAGAGGACCTGCAGTCAGGCAAAACTATTCAAACAGCGCTCCACAGCCATGAAAGCATTCTCTGTACATTGATAAACAGCGGCATCTAGCGGCTAAATAATGATTTCACAAACCAGTACAGTAAAAACCTCTTAGATCCCCACATTCCATTATCTGTTTTGAATGTGGCTGTTAATTCATTTTGGTATACCTTTCTTTTTAGTAGAAAACAGACTTTTTTTTTTTATTGTGTTTTATAGCATTACCTCAGGTGCCTTTGGTGAGATCTGACCGCGCTCCTGTAGAAGAACGAACAGCCTTATCCTTCCCCTTTCTTTACCCAGGGTTATTATAGTTGAATTAATATACATACAAATAAATATATTTATATAGAGAAAAAAACACTACGAGATTCCAAATCGCACTAAAGTATAGATGTATATAACAAATATAGCAATTTTGCATGATGTTATTTGCACCCAGAACAACGGTAATTAATGGCAGGTGGTGTACGCTGCGACACACATTAAAACACATGCACACATTTCCCCACTATTACACTGGGTACCCTACACAGTCATCAATAAACCATTCTTTTTTTCTACAGAGAAAATTACGAAGTCATATTATCGGGTGTAATTAAAAATCTCTTTATGATAAAAGCTGAAGATGTATTTATTTATTTTGTATAAATTGTTTAAAATTAGTTTTCTGTAACGTTATTGGTGAATGCATATTAGCAAGGGGTTTTAAATAGGCCATAAACTATTAAATTAATAATTGAAAGTACAAACCTAGCAAGCTAAGTGCACTTTGAAAGGATTGTGTTATAACCCATACACAGTAAGAAGAAATATTTCAGCACGGTCTGAATAAACAAAACACAACTATAGTATACTTTACATGATCCCAAAGGTGGCATTGTGCATTATTTTATTACCTTTGCTATTAATTAGGTTAATTACAGAGCTGTGCAGAACAGAACACCTATAGTAATTTAAATATACTGTAACAAAATCGTACGACTCAGTTTGCAAAGTTTAGAATTGGCAAGAATCTTGAGCAAGAGTATTCAAGACTTGGTCGGGGTTTAATTTGATTAATTAAAAATAATAATAATAAGGGCATGGGTGGACCAAATAGCTTGTTTATGACCAACCAATTTTAAACGTGGTATACGTCCTAAGAAAAGGGGACAGCACTATGTACCCTGTTTGTCAAACCTCATACAAAGAACGGAGTGTGGCGATTCAAAACCAGACCCGGTATTGCATTCTCTTGCTTTAACAATAGATGGCGCCGTTTCTCAAAGTTTCAGGGTAGCGCATCGCACGTCTACATTTATTCATACATACAGTATTATTGCAGAATGGTGTTTGCTTTACCAAATCGACACATCGACTTTAGTTAGCATGTTGTGTATTCATTGCTAACATGTGTCGTGTTCGGTTTGAATATTTGAACCAG
>NC_054560.1:7366877-7434995 GCF_017654505.1 Polyodon spathula
TCTAATCGTTTGAAACGCGCAGTTTGGGCAACTTTATTATTATTATTTTTTGCATTAACTCGTGCCTGTTCTTACTGGAAAGTTGGACAAAGTTTATGTTTCTTCGGCGTATTGTTGTTTGCAACAAACGGGATTAGTTGAAAACAGAACACATGGCTATTCGGTAAGTTTGTCTTTAGTTTTTTTTTTTGTTCTTTCTTTTGTCTGTTGTAGTGCGCGTACAAACGAGAGTATAAAGAAGTACGCTTTGTGGAAAAGCGTTTCTCTTGCACTGTTTTGCTAAGGACGGGTCTACGCTGGTGGCATTAACGCATTTCACACGATCAGGTTTGGAGATTGAATTTTTAGGGACGGGTAATTTAGGAGCCCTTTGAAACTTTGTGACCTGTGCACATATTAGTCGTGTCTTTTAATAATTATATATTTTGTTCTAAATTCTACCCAGGCTATAATGTTTGCTTACTGTACCGTCTGACAAAGTACAAATATAGAACGAATCGCTATGCAGATCTACTAAGAGTAAGTTGGATTGTGCCATCTGCTGGGAAGTACGTATTGCTGGATAAATACAACGTGAACCCTGCCGGGAACAGTCAGTAGTCTACACGGTTACTCAGGGACGAGTCATTGCTGAGTGAACTGTAACACCATATGTGGAGAGATTGATCATAAAGTTCTGGTGGCGTGGTGACTGATTCCGGCCACCTTGAGAATAAAGCTATTTTAAAAATAAATCCATTACAATTCTGGAACAGATTGTTGTAGTTCCAGACGGACGTGTCCGCGTTCGAAATGTTCTGTTCGTGCAAAAACTAGAGAGTCCAGTCGGTTGTGTTGGGATGGGACGGGGGTGAGAACGCGGGTACAAGTGATGTAACGTGTGAAACTCTGCCATAGTGTGATGGTGGATATATGTTGCACGACCTCAGTCATTTATGTAACTGTAATTCACGCATGATAGAGGTGGTGTATTGCATACTGTATCAATTAAAATAATTGTTAGTGATAGCCAGCCCCAGAGGTCTCCCGTTGTATCTTCGAAAGCTAATTACTGTAAACCCACATGCACTTAAAAATAAGTCAAATACATTTCTTGATTGTTTTGATTTAAGGACACAGTTAAGTTAGTGTATGACACTGTCATACCTAGCAGGGTTAACAATTCACTCTGGTCCTGCTTTCAGAAGTGCCGTCATTTTAAGTATATATTTTTGATTAGGATCCCCCGTTAAATGTATGAATTCAACATCTCCTGTTCCTAGCCCAGTAGACTCCAGTGAGCTAGGTTGAGTAATGGGATCAGTTCAGAGCAGATTGAAAGAGATTAGTCAGATTTGTGGCACCTAATCATTTCAGTAATATACCTAACGAGGGGGGTTCTGGAGCCCAGCACTGGAGGCGCGTTGAGCGTCAAACCCAATCCAATAAGCATGCTAGTCCCTTAATCATTAGCTACAGCACATTGATAAAACAGTTTAGTGCTTGCCCTTGTCTTTCACGTTGTTGACACCTCCAGCCCTCTCAAAGTGTGACCTCTAAAACTGGAATTCTGTGACGGCTCCACCCTCACCCAGCACCCATGGGCAGCCAATCTAGTGTTTGTCAAAAACCCTTATTTATCATCCTGAACTCCCTCCCACTGAGCTGGCACTGTGGCCTGCACGGTGGTAAGGCCCGGACTGTGGATTCTTGACTCATTTTACAAGAGTGAAGAGTTCCTCCCTGGAAAAACCCAGTCATAGGCAACCAGCTGGTCTCCTCTATTATGCCTTAATTAAGTCACTTAATAGGGGCCCCCTCCCTTCCTCATTAGATAATAATGTGCTTTAATAAGGGCGTAGTTATTTGTATACCTGCCTGTGTTTAATGTTCACACAGCATGATCAAATTACATACAGCACAATGACTATTTAAAGCACTCAATTGTGTTAACCACTTTTTAAAATTTATTTACAGCATCTAAGCAGCCAGATGCTCTTATTATACAGTGGTGGTCTGCACGCCTCTGGTACAGGACCTTTGGTTAAAGCACTTGGGATGGGCATGCAGCTGTGAGCGTCTCCGCCCTGCAGCTCTGCTGCCAGGACTGCTAAAGTAATCAACCAGTAGACTGCTGGTTTGAAAACTACTGTGCCTTATCACTGTGTTACTGCCAGGCTAGGGGACATGTGTATGGCCCTGTACACAAGGCAGCTTGGTAGGTTGTTGGCATAGGTGACAGACATCTGCTTGTCTGTCTGAGTTACCTGGTTCTGCAAGCACTGTAAACAGGAAATTTGCTGCAGTGCCATCAACGGATATCTCAATATAGACTTATTTAAACCAACACGTGTTTAGGCATCTGATTTTTATACAAACTGAATTGATGTCCAGTATGTCTGTGTTGGGGCGTTGATGTTGCTCCCTGCAGTGTGTAGTTCCGATAGGAAGGGCTTGCAGTTTACTTGGATGGTAGTGAAATTCAGTTTTACTGTCCTTTCTGCCCAGGATTGAAGTCTTGTTTGTTGGCAAGCAGTGCAGCTATCTAAATTACACCACAGTTAAGTTAGAGAGGGATCTTTAGAGGTGCAGTCGTGGGATGTCTTTTTTTTTTTTTTTTGTAGAATCTGAGATCACAGGTCTGTAACCAAACGTAAAACAGGGAAGGAAATGAGACTGCCTTTGCATAGCACTTTGATCCATTCCTGGTTTTGCGATGAGTTTAATAAGACTCCCCTGAGCTTGTTGCCTATAAACCGGGGCTAATCAAGCTGGTAGTAAAATCTGGAAAGGGTCTTATTGTCATCCCTGTAACCTGGATCTGAACCTGCAGGTGATTTGATGTCTGCAAACTTGCTACATTTATCGCAGAGTGTATGGATATCTCCCATCAAAGCCCTACCCTGCCCACAGTGCAGCTTGAAGACAAAAGATTGCAGTCCAAGTGGGTTAAGTCTGAGATGAGATTAGCGATTAAGCTCGGGCCACATTCGGGCACTTAATTAGCACTAGAGTCAGAGCAGTGTTGAATCTTTTACAGAAGGCATTTTCCTGCAGTTGTGTGTGGAAAGGTGGATTTAATATACTGGAGATAAGCTCCAGTTATCTTGAGGCTTGGCTGTTGGATAAGAAACCAGACAGGCTTGTTTAAAAGGACTGGAGATCAGCTTGCAATGTTACCACGCACTGCACAAATGCATCTTGGCTTAGTCAATGGTGCTGTTCTTTTTGCATGTTCTTTTCCAAGTTCCCAGTAGTTGACCTGTACTGGAATTGTTTGTCTGTGCTGGTCTGGGGGATAGTTCTCTAATATGGGAGCTGAGGTCTAGCAGCCCAGCATCTTTCACAAGCCAATCATTCATTCAGTGCACAGGTGGTGTGCTTGTTTGAAATTCAGACATCTGAAGGTTCCATCTGTCTAGAAGTCTACACTGCTTCCAGGGGGCCCACCTGTCTGTAGGAAACGGCTTGAGATCAACCAGAAAAAAAAGGATTTAAAAAAGAAATGGACACCAGCCTTCTGGGACAGGTAACATGAGATCTATAGCCGGAGAGCAGCCCAATTAAGGCATAATGTTACCACCCGCCTTATTTATGTTGGAGTGCCATCAGAATGAATTGATTGAGTCAGCAGTGATCAGTGTGTTTTGCAGTATTAAGCTCTAATTACATTCAAGATTAAAGATTCCTAGTTTGCATACTGATCCTGTGATAGTCATTCCCAGCCCCTCTTGTTAGCTGGTGTTTGGGTGCAGTTGTAGTTGACAGGAGTTGAAAGCTTTGACGTCACTAGCCATAACCTTATGTGTAAATAACATTGTTTTGTGTGCGTCTTTTGTAGCTAGTTCTTTATTTTAGTTTGATCCAGTAATAAATGGCTAGGCAGGGTAGGTGCACAATTAATCACCCCCTCCCAGTACCGTATGTGTGCTGCCAACAACCCGACTTGAACAGGAGCCAGCTCAATTAAATTAGCCCAGCCATTACCCTGGTCTAATGAAATCTGCTTGGATTGAGCTTCCAGCAAAGTGGTGACCTCAAAGAACTGCTGTCGTAAGGATATCTCTTTATGAATCCCAATTCATTTAAAAACCCTTGACAGATCGTCAGTCGGTCGTAATTCACTTCTGATAACGGCCGTGAATTACAACTTTGCTGCCCTGTTCTGTAGTGATGTCTGAACGCACCTTGGTGGAACTAAAAACAGGTTCTTTGTTTTCAGCCAGTTTAGTTTGTAGGCTGGGGTACTTGCTGTTTCCACCAATGTTTGTTGCAATAAAACCAGTTTTTATCCAGACAAATCTAAGCTTTGTAATATTCTCTGTCTCTCTCTTTGTTTCTCTCTCTGTTGGTGTCTCTGTGGGAACAGGTAAAACCCTGTTTGTTATGCTTTTTATTAAAACTCAGTCTTTACAATTCCTGAAAAGAGAGAGTTGTCCCTTTTTAAAAAGGATGCGTTGTGTTTGTTTCGACTGTAATGTTTTTTATAGTGGATGCTGGTTTGGTTTTTTTCGCTGTGCAGTTTGAAAGGAATGTGCAGCAGTGTGGGTGTGTCTGTGTAGGAAAGGGAAAGCGGTTTGAAAACTGCGTGGACAAGCACCCCCGGCCAGTACAGCACACACTGTTGCTGTATAGCTTCAGAAAGTCGTTCTCAGATGATCTAATGGTTTATTTCACAGGTCAGGCTTCATTTGCATATTTTTTCAAGCTTGTCTGCGGTTTGAATAAACAAGCTGAATTTAATTTTAAAACATTTAACTTTAAACATTAAACTTGGGGCTCCTGAGTGGCACGTCCTGTAAATCATTTGAAAACCGTTGAATTCTCAAATTAAAGGTATCAAGGATCTGGTGTGGTCCAGCACAAATTTAACCTCTGGGCTTACTAAATGTTTTTTAGGGTTCAGTATGTCTACAGTCTGTAGTAGGTCAATGTATGAGCATTGCTGCACTAAGACCTTGCTGGATCCATGTGTTCTGTGTTCATTAGAAAAGAGAAAGAACCCCTTTATTGGAACTCTGCATATGCTGGGTTCGAACAGGATGGTTCTGGGGACACACAGCCGATGGTCTCCACGCAGTAGCGAGTGAGAAGCAGGAGACTAATAAAAAGCAACCTTTGAAAAAGATGATGCAAACAGTTCCAGGGTTTCTCTAATTCTGAAGACCCAGCCGGTGGGTTTTAGAAAAGGAAACAGTAAAAAGTAGCCTGCTGTGAATCAGGCTGCCCGGTGCGTTTGATTCCCATTGTAACTGCCAGACTCCGGTAGCACTCGAGAGGAATGGCTTGCACTCTCCGGCAACCTAACCATAGGAATGGGAAAGCTGCAGAGTTTAAATACACTCAAGGTACACAGTGATCTGGGGAGGGGTGGAAATTATACTGAAGCTATAAAGTCCTGGAGATCATTTACCTTGATGCAGGTATGTTTGTTTATTCTACTGCACGTTCTTCGATGGATAGACTTCTGTGTAGTTATTAGGAGTGATAGTTTCAGTACGACAGTAAAAATGTCAGCGCCCCAGATGAGACGAAAGTTTGCGCCCAAGCAGCTTTTAAAACACTCGATGCAGACTTTAATTGCCGTTGCATGGGAATCGGTTGTAAAGGTGAGGGTAGGACAGCTTTTCTTGTTTTGAAACGGGCACAGTGAATGGATTTTTTTTAATACCTGCTGAGAAATGCAATTTCTCAAAGGCACGTGCTAGTGCTTCTGAGTGTCTGTAAGCGGTTGTAGCTCTGGGTAGAGACTGTGAGCCTAAGGGCCTTGCTCCTTCTTGCACTGATAGCAGGGATACCCAAGACTGGGCCTGGTTGACTGGTCTGCTGTGTTGAGTGTAGTTACTATACTTTATCCTATATAATTCTTCAACTTACTGAAAGTTTGAGTTATATTTTGTTTTGCTTTTAGTGCTTTTTTTTTTTTTTTTTTAAACAGGCTGAAGTTATAAGGTTTCAGGTTTTTTTTTTTTTCCCCTGTATGCAGAGAAAACCCACAATTGAAAATCCTTGAGTGACCACTTGAAGCCCCAGGGCCTGAAGACAGCTTAGACAATGGGGTTGATTTGATCATTCTACTGTGTATCTGTTGAGTGAAACTGGGAACTTGGAAAAACTACACATCCTGTCTGTCTGTCTGTCTCTGAGCAGCCAGTTGCCAGCTTCTGCAAGTACTGTAAACAGGAAATATCTGCGGCCTCTTCTAAAGCAACAAATGTTTAGGCACATGATTGTAAACTGAATCCGTTATATTCTGCTCAAGCTGTTTGTAACTACGCTCCACACAGCAGATGGCTTGGACTATGCGGTTGATTTGCTCATCCTACTGTATATCCATCAAGTGAAACCTGGATTGTTTTTGGGGTGTTTTTGCTGCACCATGGAATTGCCCTGGATTGCATCAGTTATCCGAGGTGTTAGATGCAATCCAGGTGGATTCTCTGGTGCTGTAAAAAGCCCAAAGTAATTCAGCTGTGGCTTATCCAGACAGGCCCTGAGTTTTGTACAGTCATGTGATGCTGGCTTGTGGGTACTGTACTGACACTTCTGGGAACTGGAAGAGTCTACCTTGTCGTCTGTGATTTATTTGATTTATTTTTCTTGTGGTTTTGTCGACTCTCTCTAGAGCGCCTGGTGTTCACGTGTCCCAAGGAGGTTCTGTAAAGCAGTGGAAATCCATCTTCTGCAGTCACACAGGTCTTGTTTACCTGCTGAGCAGGGTCCAAGATCACCCATTATATTCTGATAAAGCTGCTTGTCCCTGCAGGTCTGAATAGAGCAGAACTGCAACATGAACCTCGCTGAGAGTGAGAAAAAGAAGGAAGAGAGCTCCAGCTGGGCTCGGGGAGCCAAGGAATATTTAACTTGGCACGGCAACTGATTTACTGCGTGCATTTCATTTCTGGTTAAATGCAGCCTCCAATTTTATTTTTTTTCAGTGCAACCCTTCAGTAATACAAGTCTGAGGTTGAGGGTATTTTTTTAGGGTCCATTATGATGCTGGATTCTTGGCCTTTACTAAAAGCACATGTCCTGTAGGCAGTTTAGTTCAGTGGCATTACATGTATATTGCTATTTGGTTCCAAGCCAGTCAGAATTGACAGGCAGTCGACAGGTAAAAAAAAAAAAAACAAACGGGGGATTTTTAACTGCTGCAGCGTGACACTACTGTTGAGCTGTATTGCAGGAGTGGAAATAAGACTTCCATTGCATAGCAGTTTGATCCATGGGTTTACTATGAGTTTAATAAGACACACTTGTTTGTTACTTATACTCTGTGGCTAATCGAGCTTGCAGTAAAACCAGGAATGGGTTGCAATAGGAGTCTTGTTTCAATTCCTGTGTTGCATGAAACAAAGGTTTTACAATGACTTCTGTTAGGAATACCTGCTTCAAGCCTTTGAAGAGGTAACAAGCGTTTTGGATAGATTTCCTAAAACTGGCACATAGGACAAGGGCTTTATTTTCCAAGAGGGACAAAATGAACAAAGTGCTGAGAGTCTTGTATGTGTTCTCAGGAAGAGAGAGTAGAAATACCCCGTAGCCAAGCAGTGACAGAAATGCTACTTCCCTTCCAATTGTGTTGAAATGTTTGCCTTCCCCTTTAAGCTGAAGTATGATTTCACTACCCAAATATGCTATTTTTGGATTGTAGCTTAACCAGTGCAGCAGATCACCATACCCACCCCTTGGATCTGTGACGAGACAGTCCTGTGTGGTATTACATGGGTCATCTCTTTTTTTTTCGGTAGGGAAACCAGCAGTCTGTTCTAAATTCTGTTTTTCTTGCTTTGATCTGCTCTTGTGTTAAAACGCTGTGCCAGACTGCAGCACAGTCAGACCTGGACTCCAGAGCTGCAGATTAATCCTGGGGCCGGAGCACGTCATGCACTGCAGATCAGACCAGAAAATTACTACTGTAATTGTGTAATTTGTAATTGAACCTTGTCACACCTGCATCATTGTAGTTGGAATTATACCATGCAGTCATTGTCTCACACCTTTCCAAGCTTAATCTTTTGCGTTTTTCATGCTGTGTTTCACACTGAGCGATTGCTATTCTCGTATTTAACTGCTTCTAGTGACCCCATTTGTAGTAAAACATGTTCATTTGTGTAGCTGTTGATGTTATTTTTTTTAGTAATTGGAAATACTGCAGCATAATTGAACAAACTAGAATCGTGATTACAGCAAATGATGCTGCTATAATTGTAATTATGACTGACCCCAGATCTGGTTCAGACAGACTCCAATGAGCTACTGCACAGAATAAGCGGTGGGTCAAGCCTTCTGATCTGCATCCACAGAGGCACTGTACAGTGGTACAAGTCATGGTCCGGGTGGCCAGCTTTATATAATGGAAGATGCAGTTATCATTAAGAATTTGTTAAACGGCTACACATTTAAAACAGACAGCATTTAGTTGTAACAACCAGAAATCCCATCATTTTAAGGTTCTTTTTGGTGGGTTAAAAGTATACCTGTGTTTAGTTGGTGCTTTTGATCCAATGTCCTTGTACACTGATTACATTGTGATAAAATATAGAAGTTGTCTCAGTCTTTAGTCATGGGAGGGATGGCGACAAGCCCTCCAGTAGGGGAGAGTGGTGTGGCAAGGGCTGAGCCTTGATGGGCTGAGCGGCCTTTTCTCGTTCTCAAACTTTGTTAACAGAAAAGTTGGAAAATTATAAGCATGTGCTGTACAGGAGGGGGTATGGGGAGGGTTAGGGTTACATCAGTATTTCCCCAAAACTATCGAAGCATGACCATTTTGAATCTGGGGAGTTCCACTGGCTTGTGATCCAGTACATTAAAAGGGTTGTTTCATTTTCACCTGTAGTTTTGTGAGCAAGCTGTGTGAAACTCTCGTCGTACCTGTTTTTGAAATGTACTCTTCTGGCTCAAGTAAACGCTGTCTGACCTCCACAGTCCTCCAGGGAGCACAGCGTGTGCCTCTACTAGAGTGTCAGCCCCCGCGTCACAATGGGATCACGTGCTTGAAAAGCAGTTTCTTAAAGACCCACATGACCTCGCCGACACAACCACCCTTCTGTCTGCTTCTGGACAAACTTCTCTTTTTTTTCTCTTCCTGATTTCTTTCTGTGTGGTTCATTTCAACACAGTTTCATATTTCTGAATTGCTCAGAGACGCGATACTCTTGCAGAACTTTGCAGAAGCGTACAGAGTACAATCTACAGGGGGAAAAGAAATCCACCCCTGGTCTAATAAAAAGGCTGGGATGTATTATAATATTGCCAGTGTGGCTCGCAGGCTTTTTAGTGGATCTGTGATATTGTAGTATCTTAAGAGGAAACTGGCACCTGGACAGCATTGCTGAGCTGTAACACATGTGCAATAGCAGGGGGTAAAGCCAGAGAGCTGCATTCAGGCTTACAAGCATGAACTGCAGAGAGACCTCTCCGTGGAGAAACTTTGATCTGTGGTTAATTCTGAGGATAACCCAGATGTAGCAGTTGCTTCAGGGGTTGATTTGGTGAACCTGTACCCTCTGGGATGAGTCATGGATAGATTGTATTTTAGAGCATTTTCCAGGCCTTTTAATTAGATGTGAAGTGGAGGGTTTGGTGCATCTTTATTGGGCTCTTTGCTTGTATTTTTACCCCTCCTTGTTGCACGAAATAATTGGGAACTAATTTCCATGCATCGCTCGGCTTCCCTCTATAAAGAACCTATCTTTAATTAAACAAGTAATCTTCAGCGCATTTTTGCATACCACCATTTTTTCACTGGCCTCAACAGTTGTGTTTCGTTTGATTACAGCAAGTACAGGTGCGCATGTGCTGTATTTTTAGTTTTGTAACTCGTTACACATGCAGTACTGTACTGTGTCCTAACATGTTTTTCCAGACTCAGACCTGTTTCCATCGACCCTTATTCTAATTTAACTAGAAGTGCTGTGTATTGCTATATCACTCAGGTACTTATATTGCATATGTTGCAATAGAAAAAAAAAGCAAAACAGCTGTGTCTACTTCTGTAGGTTTTCAGTCTGGAGCATGATCCTAGATCTAAAAAGCTTTAGCTTGGTAAACCTTGGAGGCGGAGTGGACTGTGTTTTTGAAAGAAGATGCTTATCGTTCTACAAGAACCATGCAAAAACACCCTTGGATAGAGTGTGGTGTGTATTTATATCCTGTGCAAGTGGGATTAGAAGTGTGGTCGAGCCAGTTCCTGCGCAGAGTTCCAGAGTGTGAGACACGAGTTTGCTTCCATCTCGCAGGCTGGCTGAAGCAAAGACAGCTAGATACAGGTGCTGCTTTTGGTGTGCTTTTGCATACTGGAATATTGGTTTGATTTATATTTATAGGTGCTGCTGTGTTGAAGCCAGTGACTCCCTTTCGCTGTGAAAGTGTCTTTTTTTTGTTCTAGTTTGAGTCGGTCAATCAGATAACTGCTGTATTGTGAATTCTGGCATTGGTCTGTTTTACAGTAAATTTCACATTGTTTCAACACCAGTAACCCTATACGATGGTGTGCGCTACTTGAATTTCCCAACTTCTGACCGACCCCATTGTGTAAAGGGAGCATTTATTTTCTTGTCCTGTATTTGTTCACAGGTGTGTGTACTGTACAGCTTTGGCTGAAAGTTTAGCATCACCTTATAGAATTAACTAGGTATGCTGAAACCTGCTGAATAATGTTACAATAACATTCTGAATTACATCCCACTATCTTTTTTTTTTAATTTAATGTTAATTATATATTAAGTATAAACTAGAAATTGTTTGCACAATTCTGCTCTCAGTTTTTGAAAGGAAATAAAAACAATTAAAACCTCCTTTTTTTTCTAGGAAGGATCAGTTGATAATTCTAGCTTTTGGAATTGGAGATTGGAATTGTGTTTAGTCTCGTGCTGGTGCAGCACATACACAGAATATTTACAGGTTCTGTTTCAAGTGTTTAGACTGCCTTTTCTGAACACTCATTGAGAAGTATAGCGGTAAGCGTCTCCAGGGGAGTGGAAGAGGCAGAGAGCGTTGTGAGCTCGGAGGCAGACAGAGCTGCTTTTCAGAAATCGTGAATTGAGGGTAGAAAATGTAGTTCATTCCAGGCCTTCCTCTGTCATTTTGAAATCATGATTAATTTCAGCCTGTGATCTGCTGTAGGGGAATTTTGAATTGAAACCTTTTGGTCCTGGGTCTAACAGTCGTTATCTGGTACAGTCCAGCCTTTTTGAAGCACACGTGCAAATGGTGAATTCCAGTGAATACAATTGATTTTATTTTTTATTACTGGAAATGTTTGGAGATCTTGTGAGGGGGGGAATCCAGGAAATGTTTGGAGTGAGTTAACAAGTGCAGTCTGAACGAAACTCAGCAAACTGCAGGAACACTGAAAAAAAAGGAAACGAAAAGATGAACAACAGGCTTCCAAAACACCATACCGCTAGGGGAACTTCTGGATGTTTTTTTTTTTTTTTTTTTTTTAAGTTTCTGTAGCCACTACAACTTAAATAACTAAGTAAACAACACCACCTTCTGAACTGGCTGTTCTGTTTTGACGAAGAGCTGAACTGTAAGTTGTTTTTTTTCTTCTGGAAAGGAAAGTTCTGCACTCGCCACTCTGTGACTAGCCGGTCAGTCACGCAGCGTGCAGTAATGATCCTCCACACTCACTGCAGTCGCAAACTGGTAGAAACGCCGATGTGATTAAGTCTTCTTATGAGAAAACAGTCAGCAATCTGTAAACTGGAAACCTGCTGACTCCCGTGGTACGTTTGGAAGCAAAGTTGATCAGACTGAAAGACGGAAAACAATGGGGGACCACAGTATATTCTGCTCTATCAAAACAGCTTCTTAAATACAGCTCCTGCAGTAGAGAGTTGTGTTTTGGGTGTCTATTTTGGCCGCATGACTAAATGCACCAAGTCAGCGTGCCACCGCAAGCCGGGCGCGCAGGTGTTTTGAAAAAAGCTCTACTGAAAGTTAGTTTTAAGAAATAAAGTTGAAATCTGCAGCTACCTTGCAGAGACGGCCGCAGGAGGAGGCAGTGTGCTTGGCCCAGTATGGTAACCACAGCTTCCTGTGTTGTATTCGCCTGGCTTGTGGCTTCACTATCCTGCTCAGTTGCTGTTGAAGAGAGATATGGTATGCTCTGCATATCTTTGTTCACATCACAGCTTGTCTCTGTGGAGCATGGCCTGCCCCGGGGGGCTGGCAGCAGCACGAACAGGAGTCCTTTGCAAGTATACTTGGCTTTCATTGCAAAGTTAAAAAGCCTTGTTGATTTTTAAGGTGCTCAAGAAACAGGGAGGCTGAAACTCACACTAGCCTTGCACCCATTTTCTGGATTTCAGAACCTCCAGTTTATAAGTAAATGGTCTCCCTGACAACTCTTGCTGATGTAAGGTTGCATAGAAGTGTACAGTATCATTGAATTGCACATTGCAGGTTCTGGTTAGATCTTGCCCGTTTAAAGAAATGTGTGTTTTCTTCCAGGCTGTATAAAGCATAGTGGACCAATGTGGAGCTTTCGTGCATGTATTTGAGACAATGCATACTGTTGTATTTCTGAGCTGGCAAAAATTACCATGTTCGTTTGTGCACATAATAGGAATGACAAAATAATATCATGCAAAATAGTATTGAAATGTTGCAGACGATGGCACTAGATGGCACTAGCTTAACTCTGTTTTTTCTACTAAGCTGTTGTATAATTCTTTCTCTGTCTGTGCTGCAGGTGCTAGGTGGTGACCCCCCCTCAGGCTGTGCGGTATGCTGAAGTGGGCCTCAGTACGGCAGAATGAGTGTCAAAGAGGCTGGTGGGACAGCTAGCCAGGACGGGAAGGCCTATCCCCTGCAAATCTACCCCCGGCTGGCCTCGGAGAGTTCTCCATGCTGCACGCTGACCGTCCCCAAGTCGGCCACGGCCGCAGCGGTCATCCAGGACGTGGCAGTGCAGCTGGAGCTGGACCCCTCCAAGTGCTACGTGCTGGCGGAGGTGAAGGAGTGCGGCGGGGAGGAGTGGGTCCTGGAGGCCAGTGACCTCCCCGTGCAGAGGGTGCTGCTCTGGCCTCGACGGGCCCACCAGGAGCACCCCCAAAGCGAGGGCTACTACTTCCTCCTCCAGGAACGCAACGCGGACGGCTCCATCCGCTACGTCCACTTGCCGGTCGTCTGCCAGGAGAAGGAAGCTCGACGGCTGACGGCCCGGGGCTTTCTACCTCCGAGGCAGGCGGACTTTGACGACTTGTGCAACCTGCCCCAGCTCACGGAGGCGGCCATCCTGGACAACCTGAAGAACCGCTTCCACAAGCACATCATCTACACCTATGCTGGCAGCATCCTCCTGGCCATTAACCCCTTCAAGTTCCTGCCCATCTACAACCCCAAGTATGTCAAGATGTATGACAACCACCAGCTGGGCAAGCTTGAGCCCCACATCTTCGCCATCGCCGACGTTGCGTACCACGCCATGCTGAGGAAGCAAGTGAACCAGTGCATCGTCATCTCGGGGGAGAGCGGCTCCGGCAAGACCCAGAGCACCAACTTCCTCATCCACTGCCTGACTGCCCTCAGCCAGAAGGGTTACGCCAGTGGGGTGGAGAGGACCATCCTGGGGGCCGGACCCGTGCTAGAGGTGAGAACCAGGGAGACTGTGTCCAAAATTGCCTTTTTCAAATGATTGTAATGGCTTTTGTGCTGCATTTAATTGGCAGCCTTTGTGTTTTACAGAGGAATACTAAAAAAAAAAAAAAAAAAAAAGCGAAAGGGCGGCTAATAGCTTCGTCATGATTCGTTACAGGAAAGTGACAAACTTGTTCAGCAGATGACAACATTGTTTGTAGTGGAACTAATCTAACTTACTGTGTGTCCTGTGTTGAATTCAGAGGATGTGGTTCACACTAAGTTTGGTGGTGCTTTTGCTTGACCTCCATGTGACTAACGGACAGAGCACTCATCTCTGTTGCTGGCAGTTAACCTGTAAACCCTACTGCATCATTCCTGTTACCTATGTGCCCCTATTTGCACGATTATACAGTAGTTTGGACAGTGTTTATGATCACTACTTGCATATCCCTTTGTGAGAACGTAGAATGTGTTAAGTCATGTAGATGCTGCAGATTGTTGCTACCAGAGACTGATAAGTATGTTGGTTGTAAAATGTGTCTAATATGAAGTGCCAAAGGGAAGCAGAGTGCTCCACAGGTGTGGCTAAGAGGCTAATCATATTCCCTGTTATGCGTGAGACCACCATTTAAGTTATGTGCCATACTGGCTAGGGTCAAAGGAGGTGGGCGTTGGGTTAATCCTTTAAATGCAACTTGAGATGGCTTCCAAAATAAGCAAGGCTGCTGTCTCCTTCAAAGCGCCCACAGGACGGTATTTAAAGATGATGCAGCAGCATGAGTGAGGCCTGCCCTTCTGGTCTAAGGGAAGGAAAATTAAAAAGCAGTTTCGACTGGGCAGGGAGCTGCTGCCGTGCTTGTGGTCTGCACGGCCTGGCATGAACCGTTCCCCTGGTCTGTTTCCTATCCCCAGAGCCAGCAGACTCATCAAGGGCTGAATACGTTCGTTTATCTCTTTAATTCATTTTTTTTTATAGTTTTACTTTAATGAGTAGGAGATGATGTTTCAGTACCAGAGCACAGCTTTTGGATGATCTTACTGTTATGGCCGGAGGGGATGTTTATCAAGAACAAAAAACCTGGGAGCTGAAATGAACGGATTTCATTCCATTAGTTATGGACTAAATCAAGGCGAGGGCTTTCTATCCCCACTACGATGTGTAACCTGCTTTCTTAAACACCCAGCAGATCTTACATTACTAGTACTTTTGTTGCTCCTGCAGTTATTTATTGTGACTCATGCTATTATGTCATTTTTTTTTTAAGCACAATTCTTGTGTTTCTTTCCATTGCCACTTACACCAGAAGACCTTCGAGGTGTGGAAAGCTAGTGTTCGAATAAAAGTTAACTCTCCGTTTGCAGTTTTGACTACAGATTTGTTTCAAGTGGGGTCATGCTGGCACAAAATGAGGTCGGAGTGCTGACGAAAGCTGTTTTCTCTGAAAGAAGTTGTAACAGAAACTGTGTCTGCGGGTGTATCCAGGAGGTGTCCCTTTCTCCAGCCCTGCAATATAAAAATAGGCAGGTCTAGACATGAGCCAGGCTGGGTGGAGCAGCGTGGAAATGTCTTGCTACAGCATGCCAACCTTTTTTAGGTCCTGGTTTTCTTTTTTTTTTTTTTTTTTTTTAAAAGAGCAGGAGCACTCACAGCAGATTGAAATAGTTGCATTAATTGAAACTTTTCAATTAATTGACTTTTCAACTTTTTTTCACGTGGAGAACGGATGCAGAGGCTGCAAACTCCATTGCTGGATGCTAGTTCAGTTAATCCAAAACTAGCAAGGGATAATAAAGAAGAACTCTCCTATAAATCCATTTGTTCACAGGCTTGGCTGTGCTGTACACGCGGGGGTGTAACTAGCTGCCATGTGTAAAAAGAAGCTTGATAGGCTGAGCGGAGCACTGATCTGGCTCCAGCACCAGTTAGAAGCCACCCATCATGCTTCAATGATTTGCTCCAGTCTTGAAGTGGGCTGTCTGCATACCATGGAGCCCACAGTGCCACCAAGTTGCCCTTTCAAGTCCAGGAGGAAAGCGGCTCAATTGCCTGGGTGATTTTTGGTGGTGTGGGTGGGGGAGGATGCTGAACAGTCAGGCAAGTCGGCAAGTGAACTTTTACTTTTTCGACTTCCCTTGGTGCCATGCGTGGATGGATGCTTCGTAGGAGTCTTGTCACTGAATCTGATGACCTGGCAGTCAACGGCATTAGTTTCAGATTATAGGCATTATTTCGGCATTAATTTGCTTGATCTAGCATTGATATTACAGTGCATTGTTCAAAGCGATATTACTCTACTAATAATGTCATTTGAGAAAGCACTGCAACTGGCACTGGTTTTGCAGGTCTACTTGCTATTGCAGTGCCAGCAGGCTTTTGTTGGGTCAGTTTGCAATATAATAGTTTCCTTATGGCAGATCTGCGTATTTTGAAATGTGTTCTTGATTTTTTCAAAGGGGGTTGTCTCGGTCAGTCAGTTTGTAATGTAATGCTGAACAGGAAGTCATTGTAATGGCTAGCAGCTGTGGGATAGACTGGTCCCTGTGTACCGGCCTCCTCCACTGGCACAGACAGCAGCGTGCCGGTGGGGGGGGGGGGGGGACGACTCTGGCCACGGACCCTCAAATATTCAACCAAAAAATCCACATGAAAGCATTGCAGAAACAGTTTCCAGGGAGGAAGAGCACAGTGTATTTATACACTCCCAGCATTAAAGTAAGGCACAACCTATAACATTTACAGTATCACTATTTCATTTGTATTTATTTATTTATTTATTTTTAAAGTCTAGCACCAGATTTCCCTTGGAATTAGGTCTGTTTTTTGGTCCTGCAGTTGCATTAAACCCTTGTATGAAACTCTGCATGCTGGAATCAAGCCCTCTGCCTTTGCATCCCTGCCAGTAATGGCTCAGCTGTGCAGAAAAAGAACGTCGTTCGTTTGTTAGAGTTCTTTAAGGAAGATCTATTGGCTCAGGATGAAACTGAAGATTTTGGATTGGACTCCTGGACATCATCACCAGTACAGATTTCCATAAATATAACTGCCAGTGCTGAAGAGTAAGTGCTTGAGGGACTGGCTTTGCACAGTACTTGCTGGAAAGTTATTTCCTTTAAGGGGCACTGCATAGCATTCATGATCTCAAAGATACTTGCTCACTTGGAGCTAGCAACTACGGCTGTGGTCTCTGGGCTGTAAAGGGTTAAGTCCGCCCTGTTCAGTAATACACAGTAGAACTTGATGTGCTGTGCCTGTGTACTGACTGATATGCTGATTTTATATGCAGACGTGTTTGCATGCGATTGATCAGTCTCTGTGGCAGCAGCTTTCTTCCTGAGCAAACAGCACTCAAGTCCCCCGGTAACGGATTCTATTATTAGCTCCTGTTTAATCAATAATCTCATTTCCTCTGCTGTAGTTTAATACAGATAGGGGACCATGCTCCATAACACTGATGTATAACCCCTATGTTGCTTAGCAAAGTTTTATTTTGTTTGAGTCGTATGAATGTACAGCAGCCATAGGGTCACATTTAGAGATACTTATTTTCTCCCAATTTGGAATAGGAAATTATTATTCAGGCTCGGCTCACCGCTACAACTTGAGAGCAGCGAAGACTAACACGCTGTCCTCCGAAGCGAGTGCCGTCAGCCGACCGCTGCTTTTCACACTGCAGACTCGTGCAGCCAACTCAGAGCTACAGCGCCGGAGGACAACTTTCATCAGCATACCAGACTGGGCTCTGCACTTCAGTTTCTGTGCAAGTCTGCAAGCCTGATCTTGCTTTAGCCCTTGGCTGCTCCAGATTCTCTGAATGATGTGATCTGAGTTTCAGTAAGCTGTCTGTCATATGAAGTATGCGTTTTTTTTTTTTATGATTGCCTCTGGGACCATCTCAGTCTGCCAGGTTTTAAGTAGGCTGGTCATTGTCAGAGCTATGGCTTCCTGCTAGGCATACAATCCTCATGCATTACTACTTTTAACAAACACTTGATTGCTGCGGCCGTGGTTTTTTTTTCAAGCAACCGAATACAATCCGTTAAAAAAAGAAATTTAACCTAATGTTTTTGTTTTATGCCTGTTGTGTAACTGACCACATTTTTTTATTGTTACATGCCTTGTCTTTAGCCATCAGCCTTACCTGCTGTTCTGTTCCCTGAATAAACTGGTGTTGGGTCTAAGAATTAGGCTGGTAAAGTGATATGATTGTGCTTGAGACGCAATGCCAAGAACATAGACCCTGGATCCTGATCATAGTCGCTTACCACCAGGCTACCCCTGTCCTTCGTAAGCAGAAATCTTAAATACCAATCACTGTAGCAGTGCTGCTGTTTCACATTCCTATATAGTTTATTTAAGGGGGGGCAAGATAACCTAATTTGTATATGCGTGCGATTTGACATATCGTTTTCAAAAGGGGCCCCTGTACTACATTTTCTGTCTGTGCTGCAGAATGGAAAACTGTATATGGGAGTACAATATAACTGCCTTTTTGCAATGAGCTGGATATGATCAATAAATGATATTCTGAAAACAAAGAACTTAATATAAACAGGTCCATCAACGGGGGGAGGTGGGGGGGGTGTACCAGCTTTACTTTCTGTACAAAATAAATTGCCGTATATTCTATTGTGCCTTGCTGGAGAGCAAGGGGTCAGTGTGAACTCCCATTGATAAACACTGGAAACTTTTTTGGGGTGTGGTGAGGGGGGCTTGTTTAGTGGTTTTACTGTGGAATTATTCTGCCTCTAGTCAGGAGAGCTAGCCTCTAGGAAGGCTTCAAAAGAATAAGGAATTTGTAAGGGTTGTTGAACATGGTACAGTAAGAATATTGAGGGTTATTCAGAGGGCATTTAAACAATGCTGTTTGACAAACAACTTCATTTTTTATTATTTTTATATTTAAAAGGCTGATGGTGCATAGCATAGACCAATCATTTTCTTCTGGTATAACTGTTATTTCCATGAAAGGTATATCATGCTTTGAAGAGGTGATTTATTCTCTTCCAGGGACCATATGGCTGTTAAGGTAATGTCTGTCTTTGATCAGATATCAGGCGGTCGGGGGGGGGGAAGAGGAATCTAATACAGATGTCAGGAAAGTTGTTGAAATGGGGGGGGGCAGGGGGTGTTTCACCTTTAACCTCAGGAGGCCTGGCATTTGGTTTCAAGTCAAATGATTTTGGTGCCTGTTGAAACTTGCCCTGGTCCTGCTTTCTTTGCTCACTGCACAAATAGAGGACGTGAGTCATGCAACAGCTTAGTTGAGGTCACCAAATTCCGGTTTTCATCCCAGAAAATGAACCGACTGCGCCACTTGACCATGCCAAATTAATTCTCAAACTGAAAGTCCAACCTAGCCTCTTCAGGCTTCCACCTCCTCAGATCGGAAGGTTCTGAGACTAAACGACAGCCTTGGTTCAGCACAATGACGGCGATGTGTTTGTAGACAGGACTCTCCTCCCGGCATAATCCGCCAATCAGGACGCTGGGTTTCTGCTCGGGAAGTGCCTCCCCCGAGTTACTTCCTTGAGTGCCCTCTACGCATTCCAGGGTGTTCACAGGTCCGGTGTAGTTTGAACTGGAAGTGAAGTAGATTTTTATTTTTTTGCTCATTGTTTTGTCTTTGGCAGTCCTTTCTAATAGAATGTAAATCTGAAAGGATTCGCTGTACAGCGACTCTACGCTTGAAGGAATTGTGCACAAGGTTGCTGTGATTGATGCTTCTCAAGCAGACTTTCCCTTTGTATTCCGTTAGCCTTCCTGTAGTTTTCGGGGATGGGAGATTCCTTTTAACCCCTTAAGGTACTCAAGGAATTGAGCAGTTGTGCGTGATTAGTCAAAAGCAACATTTGTATCTCCGAGAATGCTCATCTAAAACAGGAGGAGGAAATAATGTAAAATTCAAAACTGCTGTATCTCGCTTGAGTGGCAGCACAAGCGGAGAAATCTGCAATTACAGTGCTTTGATCTAGAAATAGAGTAGAGGCTGGATTTCCTTTTAAAGTAAGGGAAATTAAAGTAAAAGGAAATTACTACTAACGGGTACCAATTGGTGTGATTTGAAAAGCTGTTTAAACAAACCGTTCCCCAACACTCTGCTTGTGGTGCATCTGTGCTGTGGCCTTTCTGTGTTGCTTCGTTGGAATATTTATCTTTCTGCTACTGGCTTTTATGCAAACACATGTTAATCGTGAGCCCAGTATCTCTTTTGCATGTTCCTGCGTTCTTACTGTATTGACTATACCGCTGTATGATTTTTACTTTAAAACACGTTGCATTTTAATTGTGCGGTAAATATTGATAATTGCTAAAATGGTTGAGATTTGCATGGTGTACTATGCAACATCTCTAATGTTTATGACTTTGGGACTCATTTTAAATCAAACAATAAAAATCTGTTTTTAAAATAAATTATTGAAGTTCCAATTAACTACATTTTTTAATGTATTTATATAGCTATACTTGCAGATTCAGATTTCGCATAGAAAAGTTTTAGCAAGGTTTTCCTAAACAAGGCATGTTGTAATCATGTTTTTAAGCTCTGGTGGTGAGTAAAAAAAACAGAACTAGCTTGGCTGTTCAGGGAGCCCTTCAGTAGGAAGCTTTTTGTTCTGCCTGGGTCTGTCTCAGTAATATTGCCGGGATGGATTCACATGCTTGGTTTAATTTTAGCCCCTTGCCTGCCCTGACTCCCCATTGTAAAGTATACAGCTTTGTTGAACTTTAGGAAGCTGTATTAATAAGAACTTTCATCTGTTGGACCCCTTTTTTATAAAACGGCGATCTCAAGGAGCGGCGGAAATATTATTTTATGTAATAAGTACCTTTTTCCTCACCGGGTTTAGTGACTCCCTTGAGGTCAGAAAGAGACGGTTCATTTTCAGACATTAATAATACAAATATAAAGTCCTTCCCCTTTTATAATGCAGGGGCCATAGTTAGACTGGACTACAGTAGAGTGTTTGTTGCTTTTGCAAGTGCCTGTGAAATGGCAGCACGAGGCAAATGGGAGTCAGAACCATACATATACTGTAAGTGCTTCTGCAGTGTGAAGCCCTATCCTATAACAGTAGAGAACAGAATCACTAGGGTCAGTTCCATTGTTTTTAATTCCCATTCCAATGACTTCCCACAGCAGTTGTTTAAGAATCGGAGTTGTGTAACCCTGTTGAAACGAGAACAATCCCATACCTGTTTGTGGAAAACGACAGGAGGTGGGTTTCTGTGTAGGAGGGGAACTGGAGACAAGCTGTGACAAGCTGGGACTGGCTGGGCTAGTTCTCTATTAAGGGTAGTTCTGATTGGCAGTGAAAAATTGTGTTTGCTGTGAATTTAGACTCGATGCTGCGGTTTCTTGTGACTGATTGATGAAGGAGGAACGCTTTGGGGAATTGGTCTTCAGTGGTGTGACTGTTTTTCAAATGGAAAGCTTTGGCGTTGAACTCTAAAAACAGAGGGGGGATTTGGTTGATGCTTTTAAAGCATTTCATTGTAGCAGACTTGCTCAATATTTCCCACTATATGCAATTAGAAAACAATTGAGTGCGAACAGCCAATCAGCTTCCAGATCTAGCTGGCTTCTATTTTGCATAGATGCCCACTGGAACGTTGAAGTGCTTAACTGAATTGATACCATGCATGTCAATTTTGGGGAAGAGACTTAAGTAGTCTGTAAAACACTTAATTAACCAGCTGCTTGAAACCCTACTGTGTACTGTATTTGGATTGTCACCGTCTCGCTGGAACAATACAGGGCCTGTTACAGATGCACTGTGCTTGCTTCCCTCCCCAAAGGCCTTTGTTGCTGTAGTGCTTGCAGAACAGTGATGCCTATTCAACACCAGTGTTGCCTGAAAACCTCATGGCTTGCACTGGAATTAGCCAGTGGGGATGTTGGGTAGAATGTGGAGCATCGCTAGACAGCTGCTCCTATTGATCGGTGTCATTGCCCTCGTGACTTTCAGGTCTTGTGATGCTGATCAACTTTTAGTTTTATTTGGTAGCATGTAGACCCGTTGACCTCTGGCTTTCCCATGACCCTGCAGCGCCCAGGAGCCCTGAGAAGCTGTGACATTAGATTTGTTCCGGTTTTCTGAAAATACCTACAATAGATGGGGGAGGGAAATGCCCTGTCCATTTCTTCTCTAGCTTGGGTTTGGGTCTGGTTTAATGCCACAAGTAAAAGGATTCTTGGTTAGACTGCACTGAATGTATATTTGTGCGTAACAGAAAAGGTCAATTGGGGGGGCGGGGTACACTTTGAATGGCTTATAACTGATTGTTACCACGTATTATTGAACAGAGAACTAAGCAGCACAGACTTAACGCATCCACAATAATAAACTGTAAATATAGTGGATAAGAGAGACTTTGGGATTCCCCAATACTGTGAATTTCCGTGTGCTTGGGGTTCAGTCATGTTTCTGTCATACAAACGCGTCAGGTGTGAAATGTGAGGTCCTAATCCAAAACAACTCACTTCTGTTCATATACCTAATATAATAATTCAACCTACATTAAACAAAAAAAAAATATTGGCAAAACTATCTAGATAAGATATATTATTTCTATAAATTGCTGCTGTTCTTTTAACATGCTTTTGCATTGTGTTTTTGTTTTGCAGGCGTTTGGAAACGCGAAAACTGCTTACAACAATAACTCCAGCCGCTTTGGAAAATTCATCCAGGTCAACTACTTGGAAAGTGGGGTCGTCCGAGGGTAAGCAGTCGCATTCAGTGAGAGCATATTGACCGGCATCAACGCATACTGTGCATTTCAAACGATCATTACTTGATCCTCTCCTGGTGCTTTTTTTTTTGGTTTGTTTCATTCATATTGGCTTCCCTTTGACCTGCAGTGCGTCAGGAGGAAGTCTCATGGTGGCTTTAGCCCCTCCCTCTGATGGCTCTTCCTCGTGTCACTTCCTCTTTTCAATGGGGAGGTACAGATCTGAAAATGGAAGCGTAACCAAATGTGAAAGAGAATGAGCTTCAGAAATGAACTGTAATTTAAACTTCAAGCATCTCCTGTGGCCTGACGCCTGTGTGTTGGAACGGTAATGTTCCAGCTAAAGGCAGCCCACGGTTAGTGCTTACCAGGGTCTGTTAAACCAGCGATAGGTGTTTTTAGACTGGAGCAGTGCCTGGCATGTCACCTCTAGATCCATGTACCCGAGTACTTGTCTCAGACTTGCACAGTAAAAGGGAAACTGCCATGGTGCAAGAGACGTCAGAGTAGAGGTGGGCAAATTACCCTGCTGTATAAACCAGTGACTTCCTGTAGCATCAACTGGTATTACCTCCATTCTGTAAGAGTGTGCTTTTTAAATGTCTTTAATCTTAGACCTGCCTTATGCAACTGAACAAAATGAGGTTGTGCTGGTAACAGATAGCGTATAGCAAAGCCGTTCCACAGTTCAGCTGATGTTTAGAAAGCCTTTATCAACTCTGTCAATGTAGTGAAATAGTGGACCTTCTGAGGAAGTATTGTTTTATTTGCATCCGGATGTTGCGCGTGTAATATGCTTGTTTGTGTGTGAACTGTGGCTTGGATTATTTCCCCCTTGCACCAAAATATTTAGCAAAACTGGTTTCCTGTGTCCTGTAAATAGCCTACAACAATCTGGATTCTCACCCACGTATTGCAGCTTTACACTACTATTGTAGCGTGATCTAGAGTGGCATAGATACCGAGCTGTTTGAATTCTTTCAGAACCGTGCATCAGAACTTATTGGTACAAGAATGATCCTGTCCTAATGTGCATGCATTGCTGTGTCTGTGTAGGAGGAGACTTTTGTACATGCATTAAAAAAATAAATAAAAAAAATAACACAAACCATGTTATGGAACCAAACCCCAATCCTTCTACACCGTAATGCAAGGTCCTTATAAAGGGAAGCTGTAAGAAACTAAGTCAAGAAGTCATGCATTCGTCAATGTACAAGGCACTAGCTGAAACATGTAGCTCCTTGACTGACTTTTTCTTAAAGAATTGGGTTAGTTTTGTATAGTTTTTAACTTGAGTGTATGGAAGAACTTAAAATAGGTGTGCATGCCTTTTTAGATGTAGTCACTGGTGTGGTATTTGATGAGGAAAGAATTCAGTTTCCCCTGTTCTAACTGATCAAACCCCTCTGTTGAATCAGCGATGATTCCTGCAATGATTCAGGCTGTCTAATTCCTTTTCTGTTGTGCTGAGTGCCTGTAGTGGTTTGTTGAACTGGCAGGCTGGGGGCTGACTGAATTAAACCAGATACTGTCAAACTCCCCCTCGAAGAGCCTTGATTGAGTGCAGAGTGCTTTCAGACTGAACCCGGTGTGGCTGATCGGCTCCCTGATTCCAATACTAATAGACAGAGTCCTGGGAGAAACCTGACTTGTGTATACAGATCGCAGGAGAGTAAATAATACCATTTTCAGTGCATAGTGATTCAGTGGTATGACCTGGTTCCTTTAGCAGAGTATTATTTAACTAGTCCCATGTACACTGACACAATTTACTAAATGCAGCAATGAAAATAAGACTCCTATTGCATAGCACTTTGGTCCATTCTTGGTTTTACTATGAGTTTAATAAGACTCACCTGAGCTTGTTACCTGTACACTGTGGCTAATCAAGCATGTACTAAAACCAGGAGTGGCTGAAATGGCTTTGCAATCCCATTATCCCTGAAATGATCTTCATTGACAGTACATAGCATCTATACCAGGGCTTCTCAAACTTGGTCCTGCTGGTTTGCATTCCAACTGAGCTCTCAATTACTTAACAAAACCCTTAATTTGAACTAATAGTTTGACCTTTTTTTAAATTGTTTTCCCACTCTTAGTTGCAGAGTTCAACTTACTTATAAAATGTTATTGCTAATGTGAAATCTGCAACTGTTTTAAGTACCGAAACAAGTTAAAAGGTCGAATTTAAATACATTATTAGTTGGGTTAGTTCAGTAATTTAGAACTCAGTTGGAATGAAAACCAGCAGACACAGGGGGTCCCCAGGACCAAGTTTGAGAAGCCCTGATACTAAGTGGAACTTGTAGCTACAATGGCACAAGCCGTTAATAGACCTACCAATAGTATGAATAAATACACACTGACTATCCATTGCTGTACCATATGCGTACGGGACTAGTGTGTTATCAGAATTGCTACTGTGAAGAGTTCCCAATCTGTTGTGTTGCCATTGATTCGTGATACCTGCCCTGTTCCTAATAAGGTTTGTTCCAAGGGTTTCAAACGGGCCGGACCTGGTACTGTACACCACTGCGTAGCCTTTGTAAGGACCTGTGTATGCTGGCGATTAACAATTCTGTATTTCTTGCATTCCAGAGCTGTGGTTGAAAAGTACCTCCTTGAGAAGTCTCGGCTGCTCTCCCGGGAGAAGAATGAAAGGCAAGAAATCGTAGCAGGTCACGACCCCGTGCTACCCTGTGATTCCTGCATTGCGTGCAGGAAGAGGGTCTGCTGATGAGTGTGGCTGTGTGAGAGGTGCTGTGTAATACACTGGGGGCTGGCAGCACAGACTTGTATTCCCTGCTGCCTCACTAAATACCCAGACCAGGAACCGTTGTCTGGATTAAGCATTATTGAGAAAGGGTGGTCTTCTGAGATACGAGATACCAACACTTTGTTTATAGTCTTGCTGGTATTACAGCAGCTGAGGTGCGTTCTTTTACAGCTTGCAGCTCGCTGGGAGGGCTTGCAGTCTAGCAAGCAATACAAAACGGCACTAGGAAATGTCAAAAATAATATCCTTTTTGAGGTGTTATTGTTGGATCTTGGCACTGTATGGTTGCCTGAATATGGTGAGATTTTTTTTTTTAAAGAGGATTTCAGTCTTTCCCTTTTACAAGAGACAGTCAGTATGGATCTCCTATTGGTGTGGCATTGTCTGTTTAGCATACAAATTGATAATACACACATGGGCAATTTTAATATAGAGAAAGATTGATGGAAACCTTTTATCTTTTATGTTATAACATTTTATATAGAAACAGCACCATGCTCTCCAGTTCTGCATACCATTTGGGCACAATGGGGAGCAGATTCACAGGGTAACTGGATAGTCGAGCGGTGCCGTTTCTGTGCACTGAGGAACTGATTTGCAACTCTGTTGCACTCTGATCTGCTGATTTGCATTCCTATCACTGCTGCCTGACTGCACAGCTTTGTTTGCATAGGGCTGCTTGTTTATGGCTTTTGTTAGAGAACTACCGTTTTTGACGTGTCTTAAGAGGGCAACGGGGGACACCACTGGAAACTTGGAAAGTTTTTTTTTTTTTTTTTTTAACATGCCCATCACACATCACAGGTACTTTCTTTAGCTTTCTAAAGGAAACCAAAAGCATTGCTATTCGGTAGCAGTGAAGTATAAATCCTACCAGCCTGGCTGCACTTTTTATTGCACTGTACAAGTAAAGTGAAATCTGACGCTACTTTTAAAAACCTGAAACCGAGCCCTTGTAAAACGCTGAAAACCTGAAGGCCTGGTGAATTAGCTGACTGCTGTTAAAACAAGCTGGAAAGCCAAAATCCTAGATGGCTAGAATGTAGCGTAGCCCCCACCCAGCACTGCCCCTGTTATGGATGGCTGGCTCTCCAGTTCAAAGCATGCCTCCCACAGCATGTGGTCCCACTCCCCTGGAATCCTCACAGTGAAGCGTGCTTGCTGTTTGATTTTAAACTGCAGGGCATTGTACGTCTGCTGTAATTGTCACACTGGGCATTGTGTGATCTCTTGATCTGGTCAGGGACAGTTCATTTAGTCACTAGGTGGCATTCAAAGTGTCATTCTGAGCCACCGGTTTAAGGTTAGGTAAAGTGGGGCAGGTTTTTTGGTTTGTGCAGTTTGTTCATTCGTGTGTCTCTCGTCTTCAGGAACTATCACGTGTTCTACTACCTGCTGCTCGGTGCCTCTGAGGAGGAACGCAAGGAGTTTAAGCTTCTTCAGCCAGACGATTACATCTACCTCAAGCAGGTAAGTCTGCCACAGCGGGCCATTTAACCCCATGCAAAAAGTTTGCAGCACAGCAATAACTATGTGAGTTGTCATCGCCATCGCCTTTTAAGCCTGCTTTAGAAACGAAGCACATCGAGCAATGCTGCCACATTTGACCACACTCCTCAGTAGGGGGGTTTTGTATAGGAGGTTTTATTTGTTCATATTTAAGTGTTGATAGTAAGGTGTTCTGGAATAGTGTTCATGCTAATCCATCCTCAAGTTTCCTTTTATAAAAAATGTGTTCATTATAGTAGATACTGACCATTGTAACAGATGTCGCGTATTCCCAGGATCCCCCTCTTGAGCCTGCATGCTTGTGCCGGCTCTGATGATTTGTGAAGAGCTCTGCTTGGTTTAACGTGTCCCTCCTGTCTTGTCCTGCAGCAGAACTTTAAGATTGAAGATGGGGAGGACCTCCGGCATGACTTCGAGAGGCTCCAGCAGGCAATGGAGATGGTGGGCTTCCTGCCATCCACCAAAAAACAGTGAGTGAGCCAGGGAGGCAACTGAGGCTTGTCCCCTCTTGGCAAACCATTTCCCTGACCTAGGGGGTTTGAGTTTAACAGGACAGAATCAGATTATTTATATATTGCTTTAGATGCTATTTCACTGGTAGCCGCTACCATGCGTTTATAACTCTGTGTGGGCTTCCCTACCTTTTTCGTTTTTGCTATCCCTCATCATCCTTTTATACCTTCTTATCCTACTCTCTGTGCTAAACTGATGTAGTGACATTATATCCCTGGATACTACAGCAACAACATCCCTTGTCATATTGGTTAAAATGAGTGTTCATGTTTTTTTTGTAACTATACACAGATGACTTTACAAACACCACAGATTAAAAGAAAGTGTGTGTGTACACAGAGCAAGTTAAATGCTTTACTGGAGAGAAGACCCCCCCCCCTTTTTTTTTTTTTTTTTGTTGTTGTTTCTTATGGCTTCAGGATTTACGTAGCTACAGAGAGTGCCAGAAATCTGTGATGCATTTAAATACTGCCTCCTTTATCATTGATGTGCTTGTCAAACTACAAATGAATTCACATCACGTCTGTATAATATTGTATCTTTTTAGACATCCTTTTTTTAACCATTATTTTTATTTATTTATTTTTTTTAATAGAATTTTCTCTGTGCTGTCTGCCATTCTTTACCTGGGCAATGTGTGGTATCAGAAGAAATCTTCTGGCAGAGACGAGGGCCTGGAAGTGGGTCCTCCAGAGGTCCTCAACACTCTGTCGGAGCTTCTCAAGGTAAGCTGTCATTGGCTACACCAATTTCACATCAGTGCCTGTCTGTTTCCATGACAGCGTCATGACACAGGGTCTGAGCGTTCCGAATGCTGGAGTCACTCCAGGTAATTGAGGTTAAAAAGTGCACTCAACGTTGAGCGTGCTTTCAATTTGAAATGGTATAGCTTTTAGTAAAACGGGGCACAGTAGATCATCAGTAACCCGAACTGTGATAGCGAAATATATTCCAGGTGGTTTTATCTGCAGATGCAGAGCGCCCCCTATTGGCCTCACCCTGTTTCTTCAACGTAAACCCACGCTGCATTTCCCTGTTTTGAATTTTCTTTTCCAGGTTCAAGAGGAGATGCTGGTGGAGGCGCTGACCAAACGCAAGACAGTGACTGTCAATGAGAAGCTCATCCTGCCGTACAGCCTCAATGAGGTGAGAGAGAGCTCTCGAGGGAGGGGTCAGTGACGGGGGAGGGGGCTTGGTTTGTGTAGAGCAGTGCCTTGCTGGGGCTGTGTGTCAGCTGTCCCCTTGAACTCTCCTCTCCTCCACTCTGTTCCAGGCTATCACGGCAAGGGACTCCATGGCGAAGTCTCTGTACAGCGCCCTGTTTGACTGGATCGTCTTGCGAATCAACCACGCCCTTCTGAACAAGAAGGACATGGAGGAGTCTGTTACAGTAAGAATAGGAGATTTAACCTGCATTGTAGGGTATTGAAGATTGTGTGTGTGATGAGTTTTAACAGGGCTGTCTGAAATTGGCCCTTCCACTCCTGGTCTTTGTTCCAACCCTGTTGATCGTTGTTTGATTGAACCAATCAAACCTCCATCCAGACCCTGCCTTATGAGAACCTTGAGTTCCTGCGATCACAGGGAAAAGTGATCTGTTAATGCATTGCTTAGTGTTGTGCAATATTTTGTAAAAGCTGTATGTTCACTGACTTCCACCTCTCAAGTTGCCTTGCCTTGCCCCCCCCCCCTACAGTGTTTATCTATAGGGGTTCTCGATATCTTTGGGTTTGAAGATTTTGAAACAAACAGCTTCGAACAGTTCTGCATCAACTACGCCAACGAGCAGCTGCAGTACTACTTCAATCAACACATCTTCAAACTGGAGCAGGTGAGCGCTCTGACCGCCCAGCAGGCACTTCACGCCGCTCTCTACACTACCTGCCATGAGGCTTGTATACCCTGACCTTGTATGGGGACAGATTAAAACAAACAAAAAAATCTTTCTACTCCTTTTATAAGGTGACATACTGAAGATGCAAATGCATAAAGATGCAATTTCTCTCCTCCCATATAAAGCAATTCTATTTCCGATAGTTCATGCATGACTGGGTTAATCGCCAAACCCTCCCTCCCTCCGTCTGTCTTGCAGGAGGAGTACCAGAGCGAGGGGATCAGCTGGCACAACATTGAGTACACGGACAACGTGGGCTGCATTCACCTGATCAGCAAGAAACCGACCGGTCTGTTCCACCTGCTGGACGAGGAGAGCAAGTAAGAGCCCTGCCTGAGCTAGGACTGGGTGCTGCAGCTTTATTAGCAACGTGCACCCCTTACTGGCCAGCTTGTTTTGTTTGCATTCCCCAGCTTGGTAACAAGCTTCCTCCTTGCCTTGACTGTCTTGCCGCTACAACTGCTAGGCAAACTTGCAGCAGGAGGAGGTTATAGTGCCTCTCTAAGTGCTATTCCAGTTCCATATGAATTGGCAGCTGTAATGTTTGTTTCAGTGTTCAATACAGGAGTGTTTTTAATTTTTTATTATTTTTTTTCTCTGTAGTTTTCCACATGCTACCAACAAGACCCTGCTAGCAAAGTTCAAGCAGCAACATGACGGCAACCAGTTCTTTGTGGGGACCCCAGTGATGGAGCCAGCCTTCATCATCAGACACTTTGCAGGGAAAGTCAAGTATCAGATCAAGGTGCAAAGCCAGCCATGTGTGCTGTAAACCCCAATATGGCTAGTAGACAATGCAGCAAATAGTGTACAGTGGGCATCGGTTGGTTCGTCACACTAAAATAAACTGAAGAGCAAACATTTTGACTACAAGCCTTTCTCAATTTTCTTCTGCAGGACTTCAGGGAGAAAAACACAGACTACATGCGGCCGGACATCGTGGCGCTGCTGCGGAGTAGTGACCGTGCCTACATCCGCGAGCTGGTGGGCATGGACCCAGTGGCAGTATTCCGCTGGGCAATCCTCCGCGCGGCCATCCGGGGCATAGCTGCCTTCTGTGAGGCGGGGCGGCGCTGGGCAGCCAAGACGGCAGGTGAGACTCCCACATAATCCCGGGCTAGCATGAAGCAGCTAGGCTCGGTGGCCAGATTTTTAATGGCGCAGATTAATTTTGATTTTTTTCCTTCACCCTTCAGGTGTTGTACGCCGTGGCTGTCGTGTGCCGCTGGGAGAGCTCCAGAGAGCAAACAAGCCCGTAGAGAAAGTGTACCGGTAAGCACAAATCTAGAATCGTTTTTCAATGAAGTTATTCTGGAGAGCGTCCTCCACAACGCGCTTTCCTCTAATCTTCTCTATGAAAGGCACCTAATCTCTTAATCCCAGTTTAGGGAGTTGTCCGTGAGCCGCTTGTCCCACCCTTGTGAGAAGCGCTCAGGTGGCTCACGGTGGTTGTGCCGTTTTGTTCCCTCCACAGCCGCTTCTCTTTGCTCGATTTCTCCTTTGATAATTTGGATGAGTGCTCCCTAGACGCTTTCGAAGACATCTTTATTAGCTATTCAAATAAGAAGTAAGTGGATTGGAGGAGACGGGCACTCGGAGGGAAAGGCTCAAGACAGACTGGGTGTGGAGGGGAGGGGGTGGGATGTGGGGTAGGGAGAGAATCTCCCGGAGCCACTTCAGAACTCCTCTTTAAAACCCAGGCGTTAGGGAACCAAGAAGTTGCAGTTAACTGGCATTTAAGTATGCAATTAACTGGCATTTGTTAAGTATGCAATTAACAAGTGCTTAACCCGTTAAGTGCCATTGTTCTCATTTGAGGACGGGCTACTTTTTAAAAAAAAGTTTTTTAACTTGCATCTACCTGTTTTAAATTCTCTTCTATATTGCTATGATAACTTGCTCCAATTATGTTAACTGCAAAAGTCTAAATGTATCAAATTACATAAATACAAGTTGCGTTCCGATTTTTTTTCAAAGAGAAATATATTTATTTGGTTGTAATTGCCTGTGTGCAATTGATTAAATAGTAATGATGCAGTGATTAGCTGATGCAGATTCTAGCACCCACCACAGCTTGACAGACAGCTTGAATTATTGAACATGTAATTGCATTACAGGTTTAACACAGCTAACACCGTACTGCTGTGCAAATGGCTGCGCCTAATGAGATCTGGCTTCTTACCAGACCACAAGAACAGTCAGTTTAAAGCCGATATCTCAAAGCAGCAAGAGTTCCTTTTCAAAGCACTAGAGCCACCCAGCTCTGCACCTGATCCTTTGCGATTCCAGAAACCTTTCCAAAACGATATCTGCTGTTCTGTCAAAGCTTTAAATCACTGCTCGGCCGTTGGGAACGCTGTGCAATATTTGATTCAGTCTGGTCTTGTTGTGATTTATACACTCATTTCTCTGGGAAGAACAGGAAAGTTCGAAAGGCTGCCAGAGCCTGATAAAGCTTTCTTTAACCAAAGGAAGCTGGCAAAATAACCAAAGCTACTAAAAAGAAAATAACAACCTGTAGGTGGCATGGGAAATTAAATAAGGGTGGAGAAGGTGAATCGAAGCAGTTCCTGGAAGAATGCAAGACTTAGGCTGGAAAAACAGCGTGGGGCGTTTTCATTGCAATGTAACAGTAAAGTAAATTAGTAAAGTAAGTTTGACTTCTAGATTTTCAGTTAGCTCTTTTAGTCGTCTGATTTGTTTCAGTACGTGAAGTACAGTATATCACTCTGACTTGTAGCGGCTCTAGTTTGTATGTGACAGACTGCCAAAATAATAGTTTAGCAGAACCGTAATGATATATCATACGAGACTATAATGCGCCTGCATTTTAGTGTTTTTTTTTTAAATAAACAGAGGGAATGAGCTGATTGGAGCTGTGGACTGGGAGGGTGACCAGGGATCGTGTTTCAACAGGGTTGGGGTCAATTCCTGTTTTTCAATTCAGTTTCCAACTTCCAAATCCCATTCCCTTTTAATCAATCCCAACACACGGATAAAAATTGCGATTAGCAGTATTCTGCTAAAACAAGCTTCTCACAGTGGCAACAGATCACTTCAATTGAATTCGCTGTCAGGCCATTTAAATCGGCTTCAAATGAAAGCAGTTGAACAACCACGTCAATTTATCATGTCTCCTAAAATATCAGTTCCTTTGTACAAATTGGGAATTGATTTTAAAAAGGAAATGGAATAGAAATTGACCCGCGCCTTGATCCCAAACGATTGTGAAAGTGGCTCCCCTCATTTTAAGAGTATCGGTTTGGTCCAGTTGGGGGGCGGGGGGAATCCTGGGATCCTCCTCCAGTGTGTCTTGAGCTTCTCCTGTGATCTGGTGGCCTCTCTCCAGGCAGGGTTGGCCCACCAGTTTAACCCTGGAATGCAGTGCATGGGTCAGGTCCACGGGGTTAACAGTAACACAGTCTGAATCACCGGGATACTAAAACAACTAAAGCATGTCGATGGAGCAGGTGTGGAGCATGGTGTGCGGACAGCAAGTGAACGCGATTATCACCTTTACAAGTTCACAAGTAGTATCGTTTCAGGATGCAGGAACCCAGAGCGTGTTAAGATCACCTGCAGTATTAACAAATACAGGGATTGAGAAGCAAGGATTCATTTATTCAATGTGTTTTTGCCACAGTCATTGGCTTGACATGCAATTGCATGCAACCACCGGGTGGCACTGTGTGCTATGAAAGAATCAGCATCGAGTTATACCTAAAGGAAACCTTGTGAAGGTTGACAAACTTTGACGATTGTCTTTTGTCTTTTTTATAAAAGTTAAACATACATTTTTTTTTGTAATTCAACTTTGGCACTGGGTGACATTGTGGGCTGTGTAAAAATTGCTAGGCGAGTGATTTCGGGTTACTTTCTACATCCCTTGTAATTAACTAATTGGGTTTTGAGAAGTGGCTCAGCTTTGCCTTTAATTTTGCATTGCTGCTGGTGATCTTGATATTGAAAAAACCATCCTGCTCCTGAAACTGCCCTGCTTGTGGTTAATCACTGGTGTGGTTTGCGGGTTTTGAAGTTGTTTAACCCTATCCTTCCCTTTGTTGTGCTCTCCCCTCCCTTCTCCTCTCCCTGTCCTCCTGGTTGCGGTCTAATCAGGGACATGCATGCCCAAATCATTCACAGTATCAAGGGCCTGCCGTGGGAGGGTGAAGACCCATGCAAGCTGCTCCAGTCCTGGAGTCGTCTGCAGCACCCACGGGATCACTTCCTGTGAGTTTGCTAACCTGGCAAGATTCAGTCTACAGTGCAGCCATTGCCCAGCGTGGGGCTGCAGCTAATTGGAAGTATTCTAGGGGGCGTTTGGAGCTTCTACAATGTAGGATGATCGCAGCGCATTCTGAATAGTTAACTCTTTCAACACTGCAGGGCTAGGAAAGATAACTCCGCTCAAAGCTGCACACCGCTGTAGTAGTACAGGAAAGATAACTCCACACAAAACGACAGGCCGGTAATTAAATATACTAATGGAATCTGATATTAGTGCCAAAATTTTTTTTGTTTTCGTGCATGAAAAACGCATAATAAAAGGGTTGCAAATATTTATAGCTTTACATGATAGTACATGTTTCATTTATTATCCTAGGGTAGCCTGTCTGCAAAGTTGCATGCAAATGCCATTAAATGAGACTAAACAATATTTTCATCATCTTTTGGCACTTAAAGAGATTAGATTGAACAAGTATGTACACATAAGCGCACAAGACTGCTTTATAATTCTGCTCCAAATGCTTTGTTGGATCCCTTTAGCTAATGCATGCTTGTGTTAAAGGAAGCATGCTAGTCCGTTTTTTATATAGGGAGGGAATGCAGTGCTTGTCCTTTGCATGTGTTGCTTAAAGGAGGTCAGGTCATTTGTTCACGTAGCTCTTAAATACTTTTAAGATACTTCTTAGCCAAGTCCCTGACCATCCAGATTCATTGTGTTTTGAATTTGGAACAGCGTGAGCTTGTCAAACCTTGATTTGCTGTGCACTTCAGTCCAGCAGCATTGTAGAGCAGCAGGCTGCTGTTATTGTGGTCGCGTGTCTGTTTCCAGCGTTGTGATTGCGTTCATGCATTCACTGCACTTTGTGAGTCACAGCTTGGAAGCATACACCCCCCTGCTGGGCAGGCTGCCTGTCTTTGTCTCTTCACTGCTGCCTGCCTTTTGTTTCGTTACTGTCTCCCATCGCACGGCTCGCCTCTACGCTTGCTCCTCTCCAAACGATCCTCAGTTTTTCAATGCCGTACCTCTCCCTAACAAAAAAACTCTAACTTTGCATTTCAACAGGAAAAATAAAAGTACCAAACAGAAGCAGCTCATTCCTAAGGTAAACTTGACATTTTTATTTCTTAATCTTCATACAAAAAATATAATTTTTTGCTGTATTATGTTTTCCCAGTGTGTTGTCCTTCATTCTCCTCTTTTGTTGCATTGAAAATATTTATTGTGAATACGCAGAATTGTGAATAGCCATGGCAGTCCTTTGCTGAGTAGTAATGTTTACCAGACATTTGAAGACAGTTCATCTCGATTTCTTTCCTTTTTTTTTTTTTTGAAGAATCCTTCAAAATGATTATTGTAATTAATAGTTTATAGATAAAAAAAAAGCACTGTAATATCAGTAAGATAAGCAGTAAGAGGTGTTAACACATTTTCTGTACTGTAACCTGTAAAGATCTATACACAGTAATTGGACCTCCATTGCATAGCAAATTGATCCATTCCTGGTTTTACTATGAGTTGTTTGTTACATTTGCACTGTGGCTAATCAAACTCCTAATAAAACCTGGAATGGGTGAAACTGCTGTGCAATGGAGTCGTCTTCCCATCCCTTTGTGTGGTACTGGAGGTTCCACTGTCTGGTTGTCTCTCCGCTCTGCAGAACTTGCTGGATTCCAAGTCTCTGAAACACATCGTGAGCCGGACCCTGCACGACCGCACCACCAAGGCTCTACTGCACCTGCACAAGAAGAAGAAACCGCCCAGCATCAGCGCTCAGTTCCAGGTGAGAAGAGGCTGCTTCTCCCGCTGCAGCTGAGACCAGGGTCCTCGGGCACAACTTTGCCACTAGCACAGCTTTGAGGACCACTGGCCTAAACCCATGTGTTACAGTACAGCAGAGTAGAGTGCAGGTTATTTGCTCTGGTTTCGTTATTTGTAGGTTTATGAATTCAGGTAAACCTGAAATTAAAACCCACATTACATTCCACAATAATTGCACGTTAATGTTTAGATACCATACATGCCACTGGTATTAAGAGATAGGCAGTTGATCAAGTTCCCTAGAGAGGTGGCCTCAGACTGATGCATCAAGGGTTCATGATGATCTGGAGGTATTGGGCGCTTCTCTGTCCTCCTGGATGCCTGGTATTTATACTCTAGAAGGCTCACATACTCACTGTTTTGATAGAACAGGATTGTAGGGAACTAACCTGAAATAGTACAAGACTTGCTGTTGCGCTCGAACAAAACCTGGATGATCGTTCAGCTCGGGTTTCAGATTTGTGTTTATTTAAACAAGCTTGTGTTTTGTAGACTTCGCTGAGCAAGTTAATGGAGACGCTGGGGAGAGCTGAGCCGTTCTTCATTAGATGTATCCGCTCGAACTCTGAGAAGGTGGGTCTGTACACAGGGGCTTGCATGATACCGTGTTGAAGACCCTGAATTAGTGAAACGCTTGTGTACAGGAAACGTACACTGTACTGTCAACATGGAAAAACTGTGAACAAACGGAATATGTTCATTATGGAATCGGAAAGTATCGGGAGCGCTGCATTGTATTTCGTTAGTTTTGTAATGCATCCAGTCTATTAGTGTTCACTGAAGCAGTCACTAAATTGCAGTTTCTTTGCACGGTTCCTACAGTCGTTATGCCAAGCACTGCAAACCCTTTGTTTCATAATTGACAGCATGAAAGCACCATTCACAGTGCTTGCAAAGGAGTTGAGAACAGTGGCACCGTATCCAAAGTCCCGGAGCAGCAAAGATCTACAACAAGCCCTGACTGTCTGTTTCTGATTTGCTGTGTGTTAGAGGTGGTGGCTTCTGGGTGTTTTAGTAGCTGACCTTGACCACTGCACAGAGCTGTGAAATGAGCAATTTTTTACCATGAAAAACCAGCCCTGCTCATCGCAATGTTTGTATGTCCCTCTCAGAGCCCTCGTGCATGGGTTCTGCATCAGTAACTCACCTTTGTGTTGTACGCAGATGGAGCTGCGTTTCGATGACGCGCTGGTTCTACAGCAGCTCAGGTACACCGGGATGCTGGAGACTGTTCGAATTCGGCACTCCGGTTACAGTGCCAAATACACCTTCCAGGTAAGCTAGAAGATGACCTTGCGCTGAGAATGATATGTTTTTGGATTCCCTCCTTTTTTTTTTTAATTTAAATGTACAGTACAAATTTATTAGAACACCCCATTGCTTCTGTTTGGATGTTGTTGTGCAGATGGAATCAAACCACTGTAATTGAAAGTCTCGGAAAATTTGTTAAAATAGGCAAACTTGTGATTATTTAATTGATGACTTTAATACCACACGTGCATTTTAAAATGGCAAGAGAAAAAGGAACACAGCCACATGGTAGAATGCATGAGAATTAAAGCACAAGAGTGGACTGGGATTTGAAAAGGTTATAAATGACACATCTTGAAGTGTTCTAATACGCTTGCATGCTACTGTATTAATTTTTTATAGGAATTCGTGGGACAGTTCCGGGTGCTACTGCCCAAAAATTCCTGCACTTCCCAAGAGGAGGTCTCGGCTTTGTTTGAGAAAATGGGCTTCAACAAGAACAACTACCAGATCGGGAAGACGAAGGTCAGTTTCAGCACAGATTACTGGACTCCAATCACGCTTTATTATTTAAGATGTGGGTAGAACCCATGATGCTTACTAGAGACAAGGCGAAAGCTGTGTAGAAGTTACTCTGGCTTCAGAAGCCAGAGAATCAACACTGGAGTGTGTAGAAATGGGGGGAACAGTAAACCACAATTTTAAAAACCTGCCTACTGTTTTATTCTTTTTGTTGAAGATGTATAGTTGCATGCTGCTTGCTGGGATTACTGGCAGAGCCATAGTAGATAAAAACAACAGTGACTGGCATGTTTTTATACAGGGATGGATATTTGCATAGCAGTGTGATCCATTCCTGGTTTTGCTATGAGGTTACTAAGACACACCCGATCTTGCTACCTACACACTGTGGCTAATCAGGCTCGTAGTAAAACCTGGAATGGGTGAAACTGCTATGCAGTAGGAGTCTTATTCCCATCCCTTTTTTTTTTTTTTAAAACCTAAGTCCTATACCTTTTTAATATGATATTGTCTGATCATTAGATTCACCCCATTGTCTGATCTTTGCAATCGCTGTGGTTTACAGCAGTAGTGTGTGCCAATCTCGTCTATGGTGTCATGTGTAATTAGCACTTGTGTGTGCAGGTGTTCATGAAGGAGGCAGAGCGTCAGAGGCTGCAGGACACCCTTCACAAGGAAGTGATCCGGAAGATAGTCTTCCTGCAGCGCTGGTTCAGAGCCCAGCTGGAGAGGAGGCACTACCAGCGCATGAGGCAGGCAGCCGCCACCATTCAGGTAGCCCCAGCTCACCCAGCCACGCACACCCCTTTACAGCAAACACACGTGCACTGTTAAACCCATCAAAGGAAGGGCCGGTGAAGGAATGCTGTGCACGTGTCTTCTAACACAGTGACGAGGGTCAACATTTCTAATGCCCTTCTGGGAGGGTTTCTATGGTACACTATCACATCTTGCAAAACCAAAATATTTATTTTAAACTGGCGATTTGTAATAGAGAAATTGCACTGTAGTACTAATAGTCATTAATATTACAGTAGTAATATAGATTTTTTATTTATAAATAGTTTTTCTTGTTACGCTCATAAGCCCACCCTTATTATTTTGATGATTTTTACAGAAATGCTGGCGCTCCTATATCAGACACAAGCACAGTGCTGCCACCACTATCCAAGCGCTGTGGCGCGGCTACTCCCAGAAACTGGCCTATCAGAAACAGCTGGACGGGATCCGGAAGCTGCAGGCTGTGGTCCGAGGGCACGCCACACGCAGGAGGTAGGATTCACAGCGCTTTCCCAGTCTGCTTGCCTCCTTGAAGGACCCTGGCTGACTTAGCCTGGCATTCTCCACTGGTCCCAGTGTCTGCTGGCTGGTTTTCTCCTTACGTCCTGTTTTTAAGAGCTGAGAAAGCAAAGTCTGGCCAAAAAATAAATAAAGAAGTGCTTATCCTTGCCTGTCGTTCTTTTTTTTTTTTTTTATTATTTGGAGTCTCAGAATTCCCATAGAGGTACTGTACTCCAGTTTGTTTCCTGCTGTCAAACTAACTCTAGTTATCTTGTTACTGCATGGTTTTTTCACCTATTATACCCACATTCATGCTATAATTCGTTAGCCCCTCTATTGTTGATCTAAGACCGAGCAGAGTTCTGTAGACCTCGATATTTCCTTTGTTGTCCACAGAGCAGACACAACTTTAGGTTAAAGTCTCATTAGAAGGACAGTGCTCTCTAGTCATGCTGGGGTGCTGGTTTGAGTTCGGAGGGAAGAGGGACAGCACTGCCCTAACGAATACTCCTTAGATAGTTTCAATCTGTTTATGCCCTTGCGATACTGTCCCCCAGGTACCGAGCCATGAGTGTGGAGAAACAGTTGGCTGAGGAAGAGGAGGCGGCCAGAAAGAAGGCAGAAGAAGCCGCAGCAGCAGTCCAGCGACAGCAAGCCAGGGAGGAGGAGGGAGAAAAAGGACCAGAGGTGGTCAAGACATATCCTCGGACAGAGGTGAACGACACCGGGAAGGAGTCTGGGAGCACAGAGTTAGAGGAGGCAAAGGGAGAGCCCAGCAAGGAAGGGGAAAAGCAGGAGACCTCAAAGCCTGAACCAAGGAAGGGAGACGCTCCTGTCTACCTGAGAACCCCTTCAGCCGAGAGCATCGACAAGCTCCCACGCGGCCAGGATAAAAGGGAGAGGAGGCGACAGAGGGGGCTGGAGCACGACAAGCTGCAGAACAAGCTGGTATCCACTCCAGGGCAGGGTGACCACCCTGCCCCAACCACGGCTCCTTCCCCCGCCAAGGGGGAGAAACTGGACACCGGGATCAAGCTGAAGGAGCGGTCAGACAGCAAGGAGCTGGATCAGTACACCTTCGTGGAGTGGAAGATGAAGGACTCGCCTGGGAAGAAGGAGGGGAAATGCCCTCCCGATGTGGCCAGGCCCAGCTCCCTCCCTCTGAGCTCCACAAACTCCAGCGGCGGAGGGGAGGGCAAGGAGGCCCAGCGGAACGGGCAGAAGGAACCGAGCAGCCCCACCGGTGGCACTCTCCATCGGTACAGCAACCAGACCGCTCTCCGGAACAAGGGCGAGAAGTGGAAGGAGAAGATCAGAACTGAAGGATGCCAGCAGGAGAGCCTGTTGCCGGAGAAACCCAAGCTTTCACAGTAAGGATGGCGAGCGGAGTCGCACGCTTTTATTTAATGGTTTCTTAGGTGTTGCATTTCAGTTATGGAACTATTTTGTTTCTCTCCCCCAGGACTAAAGGGATCTCCACCTCCCTGGAGGACTTGCCTAAGCTGAGCCTCCTGGGATTGGACAACAGTACCAGTGGAACATACAGGAAAAAAGTGGTTTGTGGTTTTAAAGTTTTTCTCTTGCTGCGCTGGGGTGGTCTCACAGGACGGGCTGATTTTAGTTTTTAATCACTCCTCTGTTAATGCTGTGATCACTGCCCTAGTATAGACATGTGTAATAAGAATCAACTCCCCCTTAGTATTTTTATAGGTGTGCTGGCATTTTCCTTTAAATCTAAAATGCATTCGGATTGGGTGTAGGGATGTAGGTTGTATAGATGTGCTGTACCCTTTTTGAAATTGTTGCATTGTTTTTGTATTTGCTGGTTTTGTGCCTATGTTTAATGCGACAGCATGTCTGCTTTCATTAGTTTAAATGTTACAGGTGGTGTAAGATACCACTGTGTGGCTATAAATGGCCTAGAATCACTAAGCATGTGCTCTTATACATAGGGCACCCATGTATTTATTTTTTTAAAGAAAGAGCAAATACTATTGCACAAACCTTATGCTCCTGTACCCGAACAAACAAATACATGAAGCTGTTTCTCAGCTGTGTACTACACCTCGGAGCAAATTTGGTCCAAAAGAGAGTTCTGGGATCTGCAAACGTAAATACGTCACGCCTCCTTTACAGAATATCACTGTGAGGCAGTGATTGGAACAAGGTGGGGGTTGATGCCAAGCAGACGTTGGAAAATTGCAAATCCTGTTTTCATATGTTTCTGTAAGACGGGGAAAATGCCACGAGATCTTCACACATAGAGGTAACTGTAACCTGGCAGAGCTACTCGGTGATGCAGTTTGAGACGTGGTGCACAAACATAATCTAACGATCGCCCTCGGCACTAACTGACCCCGCTGTAGACAGTTGTTTCCGAAGGGGCGCAGGTTTGACAAGGTAGTCAGATTTGGCACTTTTTCTTCCTCAAAATGATTTGAGGTAGTTTGTGAGGCACGGCTCATTTTGATAAACGGCTGCAGCTTGATTTCTGAATTCTCTGAACCTTTAAGAGTTTGGGCATCACAAGTGCTCAGGTACGTGAGTGAACTCATGAGAACGGCAGGTCATCTGATCGATAAGTGCGGGCCTATGGACTTATGAAGTAACTCCCCCTGACTATCCCCCCCCCCCCCCCCCCCCCCCATTTGGGACAGAGGGGGGAATAGGGGTTCCCCGAGGGGCAGGTTTAACACACTGGTGGAACTGTGATGAAATCTTTGTGTCTGTGTGCTGTAGTTACTGGTTTAATACATAACAGTAATGATTTGTAATGAGGCTGACTGGTGACCATGTCCAAAAGCTAGGCCTCTGTCTTGATCTTACCTTTTTTAATTTTTTTAATTTATTTTTTTAAATACCTTCCTTAAAACACACTTGCCAGTAGATTTAAATTCAGTAGCTGACATATCTTTTTTTTTTTTTTTTTTTTTTTTTTTTTAAAGATCTATTGGAAATCAAATGTGTTCATGGCTAAAACAAAGCATAGCTAATTGTAACTGATGCTACCTTAAAAATCAAAATCTTTGCGCGACAGGGACAGGGTTTTATGCGGTTCCTGCTCCGGGTGCACTGAGGTGTGGGGGTATCTGTGCACAGCCCATGTCTGGGGTAACCCAGTGGTACCTGTGTAGAGTACTGGAGCTGGGTTGCTATTCGGAGACACTACTAATATTCAGCCTGGTTAACCTCCAGCAATGCTTGTGCATGCCCAGTGTACATCCTTTATAGACACTTACGCTGTGCCTTTCTCATTGGCTGGGTATTGAATCTCCAGGCAATGCGGGAGGCCCGAGTTGCTTGTTAGAAGGCATGATGGGAAAAGCTTTGACCTTACGATTTCTGTGGCTCGTCCAAAGCTACCCTGCCTTCCCGCAATATAATGCCTGCTTTCTTCTTTTCTTCGCAGTCTCCTGCCAAATCCTTCACAGACTCTGTGAAGCAGCCCAACCTGAAGAGACGAGTGAACGAGAGCCCAGGCCACCAGGAGACTGTAGCTGCGCCCCAGCCCCAGCCCCAGCCCCCAACACCGGACTCCAAGTACGATACAGATCCCGTCCCATTAGCTGCTAATAGACAGGCTTCTCCTAGAAACAATAAAATGCACTTCACATAACAGATAGTGCCATCTTGCCCTTTGTAATACCTCTGTCAGTGAAGGTACTTGTGGGAAATCGACCTTGCTCTTATGTAAACTAAAAGCAAGACAGTGGAAAACTATCCAGGCTGTTTTCTTTCCAAATATAGGAATAAAAACACTTCCAAAGATTTTTTTTTTTTTTTTAAACAGATTCCTAAAATTCCTCTTAGTGTCTGGTTCCCAAGGACAGACGGAGCGAGCAGCTTTGCTCTCAATACAGAAGATCTGTATACTTCCACAAAGCTGTCCTGCAAAGGCTGTTGAGATGATGTGTCGAAATACAGAATGCGATGGTGTCGTGATGTATTCCTCTTCAGATCAAATATTAAACGGGAGAATTGCAAGACCAGTGTTCCGGGTCACACAATTTTGTACTGCAGTTAATATTCACCTTTAAGAACTTGGAGAAGCCTTGGTGATCTCTTTCAATTGTAAATATTAGTATTTAAAAAAAATAAAATAAAATAAGACTCCCGTTGCATAGCAGCTTGAGCTGTTCCTGGTTTTGCTGTGAATTACACACCTGAGCTTGTTGCCTATACACACTAATCAAGCTTGTAGTAAAACCTGGGGTTGGTGAAACTGCTATGCAATAGGAGTCTTCTTACCATCCCTATGTATGCAGTGCTGACCGGCTCTGTGCGACGTTCTGTGTTGTGTCTGTTCCAGGCCTGGCTTCTTCCGCAAGATCCTGAAGAAACACGATAAGCGTTCTAACAAAGACTTGCAGATGCCAGAAGAACCTGAAATTACGTTTTCCCAGGCCGTGGCTGAATACATGCAGCTGAATAAAGTCAGCGAAGGTAAAAATATTTGCTAAGAACAGGTTTAAAAAAAACACTGTGGGAACAGCAGTGGGACGGAGGCTGTGTGTTGATTTAGCGCTTATCCAATTGTGATGAAGCTTGGATTTCCCAGGTTTTAATTGGCTCAGTTAAACAATTTACAACAGGGTTAGAAGGATAGACTTTGGCCACCCCTGAATTAGACCCTCGAAACACTTTGGGCAGTCACCCCCCCTCCTGCCAATAACCTATCCAGGGATGAATATAAACCCCCAACTGCGTAGCTACTGTAGCAATAGTGAAGCACGGTGTGGGAAGCCGGTATCTGGGCTTTCTCACAAAGCCATGCCAATTCAGCTCAATCATTCCCTGAAGGGCCCTGCACTGCTTACTCTGCTCTTTCTTGCATTATACTGACCTCTAGTGGCTTAAAATTGTAATACTTGCATGTAGTAGTTTTTTTTTTTTTTTTTTTTTTTTTTTTCCCCTCACCCACAAAGGCTAGGTATCGTGTGAACCCAAACATCTAACATAAGTTTGTAGGGTCTTTATCTGTAGCTTTTTTTTTTAAACATTTTTAATGGTGCTGTTTAGATTTGCCCCTGTTTTTAGATCAATGCAAAAAAAAAAACAAAAAAAAAAACCTGAGAGTCTCTCTTCAGAGTTAATTGAGAATCCGCCATGGTTCTACAACCAAAAGCTTCTGTCCAGCAGGACCCTGTGTCCTGTGCTTAACCCCCCAGTGTCTTGTCTGTCTCACTGACTGCTCTTTCCTGTGCTCAGAACCCCTGCAGCACCCAGGGGACCCTTCCCCAAAGGCAAGGAAGAACCCAGACATCAAGATCAGCAACGCCCCCCAGTGTTCAGAGCAGTGGCACACCTCCCTGCAGCGTGAGATTACCAGCACCAACGAGCTGAAGGAACTGGACGAGTTCCTCCGCAACCAGGTCAGTCTGAGCCCTGCTCCCCTCTCTGGGGGTCAGTACCAACACTCCTAGTAAGCACCTACTGCTTATAAACTCATGGTGCCAAAAGTGTACTGGTTCTCTCATTGGATTATGTTGGTGTTTTTTTTGTTTTTTTTTAATTTCTAATAAGCTTATTAGCAGGGAGACGCCACCAGAGATGGTAATAAGACTCACATTGCATAGCAGTTTGATCCGTTCCTGGTTTTAGGAGTTTAATAGCACACCTTGTTTACCTGTACACTGTAGCTAATCAAGCGTCTATTAAAACCTAGAATTGGTCTTTATTTTTCCATCCTAGCCCACCCGTTCAATGTTTCTTTAAGTGAACTCTCTCTTCTCTGGCCAGGTGAACGACCTGCGGTCTCGTGGGAAGCAGCTGTCGGACACCGAGAACATCTTCATCATGGCCACCATGCAGTTCCGAGAGAATATCAAGACCATGTACAGCCGTCAGGTAAGAGCGCACAAGAGCATCAGAAACCAAGGATTCAGGCACATCCTGATGTTACAGGAAATCCGGCTGCTCCTGCTCGGGTACTCAGACTCTCCCTGGCTTGTCTTCGTTCCAGAACCAGGCAACTAACATCCGCTACAGGAACCTGATGAAGAACTACCAGGTGAAGGTAGCCAGCCTGGCTGGAGAGAAGCAGAAGGCCGAGGTGCAGCTGGTGGTCAACCTGTTCCAGTCGGTGCTGGACGGCTTCATCCGGGCCGAGATCAAGAAGGAGGAAGCCGAGCCCGCCAAGGTAGAGAGCTGCCCGGTCATTCAGCGCCACCCCCCGGGCCGCAAAACAGAAGATTACTTTGAATTCAAAAATACATGTAGAGAGGAATGGGTTTGGGAGAATCTACCCGATTCCAAACTGGTTTGCTTGCAGAATATTTGGGAGACAATTTGGGATTCCTTAAATGGGTAGCTTGGATCTGATTTTAGCTTGTGCACATAAACAAGGCAGCAGTGACTCCAGGGTCCAGGGCTATCCAGAGGTATATTTCGAAATTAAGAACACCCCTCCCCTGTCCAGCTAATAAACAGCACAAGGTTTTTTTTAAATGTTCCTTTTTATTTTTTTTCCCCAGCCCACAAAAACTCGGAAGAGAAGGAAAAAAGACAAGTGTGTAAGTATGACTAGTTTCTCATTGGGGATGGGAAGACTCCAGATGGATGTTGTTTACTATACCATAAAAAAGCAGACCTGCTTTCATAAGGGTATCTGCATGTGCGCTGGAGAGCTGGCTAATGCAGCGCTTCCCAAACCCGGTCCGAAGTACCTTTTTGAAATCTGCAACTTTTTAGGAGAGCTCAGTTGGACTGAAAACCAGAAGACACTGAGGTCCCGTGTACCGGGTGTGGGAAGCCCTGCTCTAGTGGCTCAGTCTAAGGAAATGTACTCCCAAGCTCAGGCATTGATCAAGCAATCCATTTATTTATTCATGCTTTATGAACGTATTAAATCTACTGTGCCCACGCCCAACTTGAGTCCTAGAGCTAGAGCTGCACCTGCAGGGTCTTTGTAATAATTAGTGTGTTTGATTTTGAAACCTTTTTCTTTCAGTCGGAGAAGCGCATGGGCCATGTGCTCAGCAGCTATCAGGTGAACATCATCCAGTCTTGTGATCAGTGCACCTCCTACATCTTTACCATGGAGAAAGCCCTCATCTGCAGCTGTGAGTGTTCTGTGGGTCTAGCTCTGTTTCGATTTTCTCTCCCCGGTTTGCATATATTTTGAATGCATTACCGGAATCTTTGCAACCAAACAGCAGCGAGGCAAAAAAAGACATCTGGAGATATCGGCAAGTCGGGGCCGTGTCCTGTAAAAACAAACGGCCACTAATGCTGCTTCTCTTTTGTCTCCTCAGACTGCAAGATTATCTGTCACAAGAAATGCATCGGTAAAATCCAAAACGAATGCACCTCCTACTGCGCAGTGAAGGTAAGCTCCATACACGGCAGTGATGTGGGAATCTGGTTTGTGCAGTTTGATAGTTCAACGTATATCCATTTATGGTTTTGTAAAAATTGCATTCCAGTTCATAACTTCTGGTCGCTAGCCCTTGCCCTGACTGGTGTAAATCAAACCGGAAAATCTAAATGAGTAAAGAAGAGAGTCGTTGGGTTTGGTAATACTTCTATTGGCTGGCTTACACAGAGCAGTCTATTTTTACAGCACGGCTAGTGTATTACTGGGAACTTCTCTGACAGAGCTCAGACCAGTCCCGGTTTTCTTGTTTGACAGAATGAGATGGAGGCAGGCTCCCGGAACTTTGGCGTGCGGGTTTGCGCTCTCACGAGCGACCGGAACCCGGTGCCCGTTGTCCTGGAGGTCCTGCTGGAACACGTGGAGATGAACGGGCTGTACACAGAGGGCATCTACCGCAAGTCCGGCTCCGCCAATCGCATGAAGGAGCTGTGGCAGAGGCTGGAAGCAGGTTTGTGAAGGGCGAAGGACCAAGGATGAGAATAAGATGCCTGTTGCATAGCAGTGTTACCCATTCCAGGTTTTATTATCAGCACGATTAGCCACAGTGTTTGACTGACCGAAGGTTGTGTTAGAGCGTCTAATTCAGGGGTGGCCAAAGCTGGCTCTTGCACTCCTGGTCTTTGTTCCAACCCTGTTCTAAATTGTTTAATTGATCCAGTTAAACCTCCATCCAGACCCTGAAATAGTTAAATATCTAATTAAACCTGCAGTGGAGTGACCCCCCCCAGGACCGCGATTGAACACTCTTGCTCAAATTCTTTTATTGTGCTTTATTAGACAGTCGTTCATTCACCTAAAACAGCTGGTTTCCCCTGATTTTTTGTGAAATATTGAAAAGCTTGAATTGCTGGATGGGTGGAGTAATGAGTGAACACTACGTATTCCCAATGCCGAATCATCCAGTGTGGTTTTTATTTTATTTTATAAATTGGTGGAATAATTCAGTCACCCCTCTCCCCTTGTCCTGTGTGTGTCCTCCTCCTCTACAGATCCCACCGCTGTGAATTTAGAGGAGTATCCTATCCATGCTGTCACAGGCATTGTCAAACAGTGGCTCAGAGAACTCCCTGATCCTCTCATGACCTTCACCTATTACAATGACTTCCTGCACGCTGTGGGTAAGTGACACTGCGTGCCACCTTGCCCTCTCTCTACAGGACCTCGGAGAGCAAGCCAGACTGGTCTGGACTAATCTGTGCAATCTCTCTGTACAATAATGATAATGCATTGAAGACACTGAAATATTCTAGTCGAAATGTTTGTCAAATAATTACTTTAGCATTAGTGCTAAACAATAAAAATAATAGAAACGGAATTATGTTGATGAACTAAATGATGAAAGTCTTTTTCACAATACCAGTTTGCTTGTTTATGGCCAGGCATTTCAGTTTTTTTGTAACATCAGGCCCTTTCATGTGTAGTGTGGATCCCAGCTCATTATGTGTGTCTCTGTTCCTGCAGAAATGCCAGGGAAGCAGGAGCAGCTTCAGGCCATCTATCGCATTCTGGATCAACTCCCCCAGGCCAACTACAACACCCTGGAGAGACTCGTCTTCCACCTGGTCAGGTAATACCCACGGCAGCAGCATCACCGCCACTGTCTAACCTTCCCAGCCAGGTGTACGATGTCAGGGAGCCTCCTTATACAACTGGGAATAAACTTGGTACACACCTTCTCTATGCATGGGTTCAGCCCTTTAGTTTGTTGGAACAAAGGCTATACATTGAGAACTGGGGGGGGGGGCTCTGCACTTATCCAGTTTCTCAGATGGCTTTTAACTTTGGTTACGCGTGTTTGTTCCATGTGTTATTGATGTAGCTCACAGTAATGTTGTGTTTCTATCCGAGGCAGTGGTAGTGCATGTTGCTGTCTGTCACTTGTACTTAGTTTTTATTGCGTTTCCTCTCTTGCAGAGTGGCCAGAGAGGAGCCTCATAACCGGATGACCCCCAATGCCTTGGCAATCGTGTACGCTCCCTGTGTGTTACGCTGTCCTGATAACGCAGACCCCCTGACCAGCATGAAAGATGTTGTAAAGACTACTATGTGAGTGTTTCTGACCTCGGCTGTGCGTGTCCCAGACGTTTCCCAGTATGGGGGGTGTCCCGTCGGTGTGCTAGGGAGGTACTCCAGTTCAAGCGGCAGTAAGAGGGCAGGATCCTCCCCAATCTTGACTCTTGGCATCTATTGCAATAAATTGGCCCTCCTTAGCTTTTGACTGCCTGCCTGTATAAAAAGATCCAATATAACCAAACCCAGGAATTAACTTGCCTGGGTTTGTTTTGCCTGCAGGTGTGTGGAAATGCTGATAAACGAGCAGATAAGAAAATACAATGAGAAGATTGAAGAAATCGAGCAGCTGGAATATGCAGAGGCCCTGGCAGTCAACCAGCTCAAACTGAATAGACAGAACACGGTAATCTAGCGTGAGCTCTGTCATGACTTCCGGTCGGACGGCTCTATGCCTTGGGCGTTTACCGTTCGTTACAGTGAGCTCAAATACAAACACTAAGCGTGGATTTCAGCGTCAAATGTTTGCAACTTTTTCTTGAGTCTTTAACTGGTGCAGATGTTTTATACTGCATGGGGGTTAAGAATTAATCCCAGGTATCAACCATGGAAGTTGAGAACAGAAGATTGGAAGAACTTTTTTACACAGTGTTATACATTTTTTATTCTTTAATTTTAAAAATTGAACCAATTAAACCCCTACACATGTCCTAATGCCCTTAACCATTTAATTCTTCCTGTTCGACCTGGAGTGGAGTAGCCCTGGGGGTACCGCAGTTACACACGCTGTAATTGCAGGGCTCCTCTGGTGTGGCATGGGGGTGTGTGTGCAGGTGACTGGATGTGGGCATTCCCTCCTGGCACGCTTTGCCCTGTTGATTTTTTTTAATTTTTTTTTTTTTTTCTCCTGGTTTCCTTCTCTGTAGCTCTGGCCTTTAGAACTCAGGTTCTCTCCTTACAAGGGAGCGGTGGTACGTATCAGCCCTGCCTGGTCTCTGCAGCTACTGCATGTTTACTCGGTCATTCTCCTAGCCTTTCTCCTGCATGGCATGAAGTTCTCTGCATCCTATTTAATTACCAGCAATGCACAGATGTGGTTGTATATTGGTTTTCACCGTTGCGTGGGGTGATGGATTGTGTTATCCAGAGCGTCGCTGGATCGCCTCCTTCATGGCAGGCTGTTTTCCCGCAGCAGCAGCCCAGAGTGGTCTCCTGAATTCATTACATAGTGGTGCCCGTGAAAACTGCTTCACTTTACATTTTGAAATCCTTTGCGACAGTGGCAAGACCTGCTACTAAAGAAAACTGGCATATTTCAATCCGGTTTGTTCCAGTGACAATAATAATATAGGTAACATTTCTGGATAGTTAAGATTTTGTGCAGCAAGTGTACATTTACTCAAAATAAAAAACCTATTTAAAAAATAATTTAAAAAAAATTAAAAAGTAACAATTCTAGTAATAGTTGAGCTGTATTTCAAAGGTTCAGAATGGAATACACCAGCCTACATTTCATTGCATGAGGTTGTTTTTTGTTTTTCTCCTGTAGGAGGCAGTATATAACTGCCCTTTTTCATTCCCAGATCTCCCTTTTCCAACGGTTCATTTGCTCCCATCTCCTCCAGTTCCCTGCAGGGGTTCCTGTAGCCTGCTGGACATTCAGTATTTGCAGACTGCCTTTCTCCAGAGCCCATCTACCTTCCTTCCACTCATCAAAAAACACTAACACCTGCACGACATGATCCCAGCGTATCTGTAAAGTCACACTTATCCATCGCTGCTGTACATTCACTGTTGCCTTAAAACCAAATGGTAGATTCACTTTTGAGGTTGCACTCTGTCTAACCTGATGCCAGCTGCCACCATACATCCTTTAGCTTCTTTGTTTAGGCTAGTTGTCTAACCTGTAATCTGTAGGGATTAGTACTGCTCTGGTAGTGCTGGTAAATGGAGCCGCATCCCTGTGTTAATGAAGTCTCCTCCCTGGTGCTCCCCAGGTGAATGAGAAGTCAGCTGTGGATCCAAACCCTGTTCACGAGGACAGCCCCACGGACTCGGACAACGAAGCGGAGAAAACGCTCATGGAGCGCATCAAGTCCATCAAGGAAGAGAAGTAAGTTTTCATACCCGAGCCCTGTGGAGGCCCTGTAGGCTAGTCATGCCTAGACTCATGCTCTCTTAAACCTTGCGCCATTCAAAGCCTTCAGCAACAGACAGAAGTCCTTGTAACTTTCGAAGGGCAATGGGATTATTATCAAAGGTGCTTTTAAAACCGGAGTACTGGTTAGAACTTCTAGCAGATTTTGAATGTGCTTTTTTTTATCGAAGAGTTCTGTAGCTAACTGGCTTTCAGCCAAATTAAGTGCTGTGTTTTGATCTCCTTCTCTCTCCTCCCAGGGAAGAGATAGTGTACCGGCTCCCAGAGCTGGAGCAGCCCGGCTCGGATCAGGAGAACCTCGACTCTGAAGCCTCTCTGAGCACCGAGAGCCTGCTGGACGAGCGGACGGGGAACTTGGACGCCGAAGGTCAGTATTAAGGTACAGTCGCCCTGCTTTTAACTTCCTATTTACATTGCATGCTGCATTGGGCTTGCAGTCCACTGGGTGTGGGAGAAGCACATAGAAAAAGGGCTGCTTCCAAGATTTAGGAGAGTGGGATTTAAAACTTCAGGGGACCAACGACTTGTAATGTGACCTGTCCTACTCATCAGAGACAATGTCTCTATTGAGCCGGTTTGTGTTTTATTTATTTATTCATTAAAAAACAGCACTCATTCTTAATGTATAATGCTAGCTTTATATACCAATAGCAAAAAAAAAAAAAAAAAATATATATATATATTATATATATATATATATATATATATATATATATATATATATATATATAGTGTACAAGTGCAGGGATGGAAATAAGACTCTCATTGCATAGCATTTTGATTAATTCCTGATATTAATGAGTATAAGACTTGCCTGAGCTTGTTGGCTATACACAATGTGGCTATTCAAGCTTGTAGTAAAACCTGGAATGGGTGAAGCTGCTATATGATAGGCGTTGTCATAGTATATGTGTGTGTAGAGAGAGAGAGAGATACATTTAGGTGTCATATGACTGACAGTCAATAACTAATATACTTTGTCTGCTTTCTCAAACAAATCTCTTCTACACTTTTTCAGGACCTGCAAAGCATTTAGGAAAACAGAAATCGCACCCCATTGCCAAGCCTCCCAGGTCCTTCCTGCACGATGCCAGAGTGCGGCTGGTGCAGTTAAACTCTAGCCTCCCCCTGCACACGGTACAATCCCCTTCTGTCACTCTGCACAGCGCCAAGGTGCCCCGGCGCGCCCCGACCATTCCCACCTCCAATATCAAACTGTCCCCCAGCATCCTGCCCCTCACCAGCTCCCAGACCCTGCCTGTCCGCAGCGCCGTCGTCCTGCGTCTGGCAAAGGGACGAGAGCAGCCAGCGCGGCGCAAAGACAGCATCCAGTCTGTGTACGTCGTCCCAGGACAGGACCCCTGCCCAGCCCAGCCCAGCCCCGATGACTGCCATCCCAGCGGCAGGGTCAGCAGGAGGTTCTCCGATCCCGACATTCCCTACACTGACTGACTCCCAACAGGAGCTCCATTACTGTTGGCATGGCTACACAGGAGATGACAGCAGTTCAGTCTCACTTCCGTTGAGAGGGAGTGAAGCAGCAAGACTGTCTCACGAAGCACTTTTCTATGTTAGTTGATTTTTTTGTCTGAATGTTGTTCCTTTTTTGTATTAATATTTTTATACTTTTTTTATTGTCTCAGAAAACAGGAATTATTATAAAACATGGAGCAATCTTGTGTATTTTTGAAAGGGGACTACATTTTAATCTATGATGTAAATCTGGCTCTTTACACCATTCCCTGCTGCCTTCTCTGTGCTGTCAGATAGGACCAAAGGAGTAACCGGACTCCCGTCTTCAAATTGTGCCTTATTTTTTCTTCAGAATTATTATACAATGCATGACTGTTTTATTTTCTTTTTTAATGGGTTAACTAAGGTTTTAAACTGGTTTGTGTGAATTTACAGGAAAGTGGACCAAATATTAAGTATTTCAATGGTGCCTAAACTTTGGGACTATACCCCCACTTTCTTAATGCCTGTACATAAAAACATTTTGCATTCTGGGTTTTCCTTTTAACAGGGACCATTAACTCTCTTTCTCTGTAACCTGCAGCCTTTTTTTTTTTTTTTAATAGGGCTTAGCACTGCAGTTTGTTTTTGTTGTAAAGTATGCACCTGTCAAGACCGGTGCTGCTTATTTTCCAAGGTAGAAAGAGGACGTCAACTTTTTTCCCATTAACAAAAGCTAAACCTGCCCCTCCATTTTATTATTTTGGTCTCATGGGGTTTCCTGTTATGAATGCAGAAACCACACAGTAAGAACAATTAAAGGGTGATGGATGCCAGCCCTTGATTGTGTACTGTATTAGCTAGGTGCTGGAGTGGAAGCATTCTGAAGAGATGGGGTGGTCTGTAGATTATGTTGGCTCAGTCTAGAAATGAGCAGTACAGTGGTAAGTATCCCTGCACCCCAGATTTTTTTTTTTTTTTTTTTTTTTTAATTGTAGTAGAATCATGGTTTCATTTCTACTACGACAGAAGCATCGCCCCTCAGAAATAGGAATATACAGCACAGGGGTGGTAATTGGAGAAATAAAGTCGTTACATCCCCTTTCTGCCTGGAAGCTTAGCACAGGTAACGGTGAAACTAGAATGTGGTATGCACTGCTCCAGGGCTTAAGGGATGGGGAGGTGGGGAAGCTAGGCTGATACTGCTAGAAAATGACAAGTGGGGAAAATGTGTTGGACTGCACAGCCGTGTAAAGATGTGACGCTGTGCAGTACGGTGCTCCTTCATCAGAGCTACGCAGCTCCATTCTGCCGCTGCTGCTTCCCATGCCATACGCCCCTCCAGCGCCTGCAGAGATTCAGTGTTCACCTTCTGATGTATAATCAACACAAAATCTCCTTAGCTGAAAGCATGCCACAGAGAGCTTGCCAACCACCATGCGAGGGGGGCTCAGAATTATTGTGTCTCCATTTAAAATAGCCCAAAAAATATCATTAGGGATGATGCATTAAGCATCACACCTACCCATAATGGTAATAGAGTATACCTGTATACACAGGCCAATTCCCAAATTAGTGTTGCATGCACCCTGTCTCGGCCTAGTGCGCACACATCTGCCCATGTTAATGTGTGCTAATTTTAATGTTTGCATAATGTATATAAACTCTTACTGAGCCTGTCAGAATCATAGTGGAATATTGGAATGTATGTTGGGAAACATTAGAGGGTATAATGTACTTTCTTTTTTTTTTTTTTTTAATTGAATGTAAATATTAAAAAAAAAGTTTAGAAACTACAAGAAGATAATCCTAGTAATTTCAGCTGGACTAAAACCGAAGTTGCTTTGTTTTTCTGAAGGTGTCAAGGGCCTCCTTGGATCTACAGCAATGACGGGTTCCACTACAGTGTGTAAGCAGGTTGTCGTAGTAGCCCCTATTCCAAAGTGATCTTGCACGTCATTATCGCGTTGGGATATCCTTTGCCCCCTTTGTGACAGAGGCAGTGTTTGCAAGTTTGAATTGAATTAAAAGCTCTATTTATAATACATATTTCATTTGTCTATTATTATTATTATTATTATTATTATTATTATTATGCTCTTTTTTTTTAAAGCAAGGAACCACTGAGCTTTCAAATGCCATTCTCATTGGAAGAAGCCTCTAATGCAGTCCTCCTGACTTTTGAGTGCACTAACTAACTTGCAACACTGGTGCTCCTGTCATGGGACTGCATATGCATCTCTCTCTGCATCCTCACTGCTGTAATTGATCAGTTACAAGTAGTGTCTCCCTGTAAAAGTAAACTGCAAACTAATGTTCTAATAGTGGAGAAGTCTGTATGACAGCAATTAACCTTTACCCCCTGTATGCAGCAGTTTCCAATACTACATGCATGCAAACTAGAGTTATACAATTTCAACACATGCATATTACATTAATCTGTCCAATCTGTACACTTGATATGATATTTCATGCAGAAGGCTGTGCAGGTTCGTGGCATTGTATAGTTGCTAGTAGGAGACTGCCAACCATGGTAGTTGCAAGTAAAGGTGAAGGAATTAGTCACTCAGACGCCTTGATTGATAAAATACTGTTGTGTTGGTTTTTTTTGGGGGGGTGCTTTGTAGCACTAAGCTCTCTGGACCAAATCCTTCATATGCAATGCAAGAATGTATTGTATAACTTTTTGGAAGTTTCCATTTTAGATGCAGGGGTGTGTTCTCTTTCTTGTGTGTAACTGTTGAGTCGTGTGCCTGTGTAGGTCTGCTCTCCCTATTTTAATTTGTTGGTTATCATGTGCGATCAAGTGTACTGTACAGCGAGGTGTATGAAAGCTGGAGAGAGAAGTTTTCTACTCTATTTTTATATGACTCTTACCACTCATGAAGTACATGGATGCTTTTGTAAGAATGATCTTGTGATGTATTCCGTATTTCAGGATACAATGTTTTAAAAAAAAAAAAAAAAAAAAAAAAAAAAAGAAAAAGAAAAAAAAGAAATACTTACTCCCAGGGGCAACTTAACTGTACTGAAGCCTGAATTACACACAGGCAATTAAAGTGCAGAAATATCTTTTGATGCAGTACTTTGGGTGCATGAAACCTTTTTTTTTTTTTTTTCAGCGAGAGAAAGCAGGTTGAAAGGGATGTTGACCACCTTTTTATAAAGCCAGATTTATGTTTTTTGTTTTCATTTCAAAGAGTAAAACGGTCCAAGCAGGATGCAATTGTTGATCTATTGTCCATCTTTTTACCTGTATATTTCTGTTTTTATTTCACTTAAATATATTTATGCAAGGTTATACACACACGTGTGTTTCTTGCCTTGTTCACTTGCATTGTCATTTAAACTTAAAAAAAAAAAAAAAAAATGCTGATTCAGGAATGGAAATTAGACTTAGGCATAGCAGTTTGCTCCATTCCTGGTTTTACTGCGAGTTTAAGACACACCTGAGCTGGTTCCGTATACACTGTGACTTATGAAGCTCTCAGTAAAACCTGGAATGGGTGAAACTGCTATGCAATAGGAGTCGTATTTCCATCCCTGTGGTTTTCACAAAGCAGGTGTACATTGTAATGCTACGTATGTAATAAACTGTGTGTGTAGTGCAAGAGGTGATAAACATTCTACAGTATGTGATGACAGTCTATTGAAACTGAGCAATCTATCATAAAGGTTTATTATAATGCCCAATTCTTTATTTTTTTTAATCCCTTAATTAAGGTACACAAGGAATTGAGCGCTTGTTGTTCAAACCGGTTTCTTAAAATACATTTGAGAGCGACTCGGATATCACGAGTAGGAAACAACTGTAAACAGGTCCGCCCTTTCAGTACATTTTTAAACCCTGTTTTGTCCACCTCGTTTCAAACAAAGTTAACAACTTGTCGGAGACAGGTGTCCCGTCTATCTTTTTAAAGGGTTAAATGGCAGAATTCTTATTGGACTTTTTAGCAATAAATAAAATTCTCACACTGATTTGCATCGGTTTATTTTACGATTAAATGTTATTGTAACCCGTGTCTGGCAAAAGCAACTGGGAGCGGGGGCAACGATGGCTTGTGAAGGTGGGGGTTTCAGCTGCATCACACAAAGACTGCACGGGTCTATGAAAACTCACACAGATGTTTGCTCTGACTGGGCCATGCTGTTGATTTTGTTTAAATGCTCCTGGCTTATGTAAGTAACAGGCACAATCCGTTTGTAAACATTGGTGGATGTACTATTGATGGGAACAAAAGCAGCTGTAAGTTTCCACACACAGAGATATGGGCAGCGTTGTCTTAATCCTTAAACTGGTGCCAGAAAATTGCTGCTATTCAGAACTCTTCTATGAAGAAGAGTCACTGAGAATTGGATCCAATCAAACAAAGCAAAAGTTCCGACTTTCTTAGTATATTGGACAGGTACACCCAGTGTGTTTACAACAGGCGTAATGTTGTCGCTATGACGACAGTTTTCATAGCTGTTGCGCGAAACACTTTGGTGGGAGGGATTCTCTTGTTGACGACCGCGTTATCCAATCACCTGCAGCGTCGTGTCTGTAGAATGTCCGTAGCGGCAAATCAAATGAAAGAATCTGAAGCTGCGGGCGGGGCAGCTTGTCATACGGTTTTGAAATAGGATGCCATGTTTGGTAATGGCATATGTAAAGGTAATAATAATAATAATAATATTAATAATAATAATAATGTTTTATACTTGTGTAAACTTTATGTTAGTTTACCTTTCTTTGACAATAAATCATATATAACTGCAATGAAAACCTACACGGTTTATAGTGTATTCGGAATCATTAATGTGTTAATTATTAAATAAAAACACACACATTTTTTTCTAATATTATACCTTGTTGTATGAGTCAAACATCTCGGATTCATTACTGGTCAGCAGTTGCACATGCGCACTGTATATACTCGGTTTTCCCATTGACAGCTACATTCTATTTTATAGCAAGCGAGTTATTTTCCTGTAACAAACTATTCGGGTATTGGCTTCCACTAAAAGTTTGTGCTAAATGCCATTTGATTGAAATGAAAACCCTTTTTTAACGACAGATGCAGCAACAGCATTACAAATGCACACTTAGCTACAGCGATTTGTGATTACACAGGAGCGTAATCCATTTACCACAACCAACATGGCGGTCTGTAGCTTCAGTGCCACTCAATAAAGCCGACGATTTGCACGAATAACAAACAGTAACGGCCTCTGATAGGCGTAGCTGTCTACCAATCGGACAATGAAACTTTTCCAATCGGCAAGAGGGCCCACCAATCAGATAGAGGCATTGGGTTGAGGTGGGCGGGTCTCTGTGTCTTTCGGGAAGATGAGGCTTGCTAAGGTAGAAAGATCGTTTCAATAATTTACGATTTTGAAGGCAGAAGGTGAGCGCTTCTTTACTTTACTGAAGAATGGATGCAAGTTTACAATGACAGGAGACAAGAAGAAGAAAAAGCGGCTGGCCCGCAGCAATCTGCTGGCCAAGAAAATAGTTATAAAAGATGGAGTGACTGTGAGTTCAGTATTTATTTATTTATGTGTTAAGCAGTACATTGTGTTGGTCGGTTGCACACTTTGTGTTATCGTTGTTTTTTTAGTTAGGTGGTGTGTGTCTATCTATCTGTCTATCTGTCTATCTATCTATCTATCTATCTATCTATCTATATATATATATATATAGACTGTACTTTTACTGTAAAATGTAATTGAAATAAAATGTTCAAAGGACCGCTAACACTGACCAAAAACAAGTTTATTTTTTATAGCATGAATGTATTTGAACTTTTTAAATGAGAATTAACGCCATAACACCGGTTCCAATATCGTAAACGTATTAAAATAGTGATATAAAACGAAGTCATTTTTACGTCATAAGTGTTTGAACGATGTCGTAATAGGTCTGGTGTTGTCTTATATTAAATATACTGATATGGAAATGATTTGAAAAAAATCTATCCGGCTAGCGATCTAGCAATCTCACATTGCGATTGTTATGCGGTGGGTAACGTTTATAACTCCAGTTACAGAAGTGCAGTAGTTTTCCCTAAAGTGAGTCATTTGGATTATGAATTGGTTTTAAAAAATCAATCAATCAATCAATAAAAATCAGTAACGTTATGCTGCTGTGGTGTTATTTTACGGTACGCGTTAAAAAGTGCTACACGGTGTACTGCGCTTGCCCGGGCATGCTCAAATGATTGTATCTCAGAAAACAAGGAAACGCCCACTGGAAAGGGGTATGGTGTACAGAGTTTGGCCCTTTTTAAAAGTTCTTTTATTTTCACAGTTCAGCAGATGTGACTTTAACTGATGGGCAACACATTGGGCTGTCTAATAATAAATTAATGACAGTTCTTCACCCTGCATGTCTTAACATGTTGTTTTAACATTTATTATTCCTTCAGTTTTTTTTTTTTTTTTTTTTTTTTTTTAATGCAAATGAATGTGTGCTTTGTTAAAGCAAGTCTGGGAAGTGTTGCAACATTTTAAGGATGGATTCCCTGTGAAGCTTCCCCAGCTTTGAAAGGCAGTTGGGGTCGATACTACAGGAGTGATGATGAGCAACACTACTCCGCTTTGGTTTTGATTTTTTCCAGTGAGTCAGACTGCACAGTGGACAGCAGCTGGTTACAGCACAGTGGTGAAGATTTTCAATGTTTAACCAAAGACACATTTGCATTTTAGCATAGACATGGTAAATGATTGTTTTTTTTTTGTTTGTTTGTTTTTGTTTATCAGGGATTGTGCAAGGATTAGGGGAGGCAATTAGGTCAATTAGAATTTAACTTTACTTTGACATTCAACTGTGATCGAAAGTTGTGGTGCAGGGATGGTAGAAAGACTCCCATTGCGTAGTATTTTGATCCATTCCTGGTTTTACTATACTAACCCTAATCAAGCTTGTAATAAAACCAGGAATGGATGACACTGCTGTGCAATAGGAGTCTTCTTTCCGTCCCTGTGGTGTTCCTGTGCTGCAGGGGACTCTGGAACATAAAGGACATGAAGGAGATTGTTTGTTAATTAAGAACATATATTTAATAAAGGTCCATTAGAAACCTTTAGCGTATAGGCTAATTGTTTATTAAGAAAAAAAAAAATATATATATATATATATATATATATATATATATATATATATATATATATATATATATATATATATATATATATATATAATGAATGAGAGATTGCAGTAGCTGAGTCGCTAAGTCAGAGTATTTGAGTAAACATGTATTTTTGTTAAAACTTGCTGTAATTGTGTCCGTGCCACTAGCTGTCTGCTGAGGGCATGTGAAAGGACTTGTGCATTTTGCAGCACTTCAGAATCAATTGAACTGAACTGCTACCGGTGTGTGTTCATGGATTTTAACAAAGCAACAGTTTAATTGTCTTCCTTGATGCTGCAACTCAGCAGTGAGCAGCTATTATTATGGTATGAGCAGGGTGTCCTGGCTGGGTACAGACAGAAAGCAACAACAGCAGCATGGTGGGCTCGTTAACCCACGGGGTACAAAACAGCCCTGAATGTACTAGCGCTGTGCCCAACTACAGCACAGCTCGGCTGATCCAGTTCTGAATGAGGACCTGCTATTTACAGCTGCTGTTTACCACCCGAGTGCCAAGTATCCCTGATGTAATCAGTGCTTTTATTGCCATAGCTTCCCTGCCCTTGTTTCTATACCACACAAAACTCGACCCAATTGGAATTTCATGTTTTCAGCTGTCTAAAAAAATGAATATTTAAACATTCCTCTTGAAATAATATTCATACGTGGTCTGGGTACTTGATCCTGATAACCAGACCTAGCATCGTTACAAGTGTAATTTGTAATTATTGGCAATTGCAATGCTGTTGGAATTGCTATTGATCCTTGGCACGTCTTAAATGTAATTCTACCATATCGTTGATTGATGACAGTTCAATTACGCATGTATTGTCATTCGATCATTAGTCTTGTGTTTTCAATAACTTTTGGTTACCCCCATTTGTTTAAAAAAAAAAAAAAAAAAGTAATTAATGTTTCTGGATTTGTACATTCTGTATACTTCTGCACTATAGTTCTTCTGAACAGAATGACATACAAGTGCTCAGTAAACAAAATCACGAGAAAATAACTCCAACATATCCCTGGATACATTTCCATTATCATCTGGTTTGCATTCAGTTTAGTGTATGTGTCAAACCCTTGACTCATTCCATAAATAAGCTGTACCCCCCCTGTATATGTATTAGGAGGATTTTGACTGTGAGGTCACCTCATTTGTGGAGCTGCCCAGTAAAAACAGAATCCTGCCAGTTTAGTTGACGGAGAGACTGAAATAAGGCTTCAGGGCAGGAGCCACTTGTGTGCCCCGCAGCCAGAACTATCGTCTGGGAATGTAAACAAACTGGACAGCCATCTGTGTGATGTGCAAACAATGGCAAGGTGACAGCGAGACACTAACACCTTTGTTTTCGAATGTCTGAGATTACATTGTATGGTTCTTTGTGTTTAGGCAGCTGGTATTCATGCAGACAGTGTGTCTCTTACAGCACATTCCTCAAGTGATCTTTGTGTTTGAATGTAATATTATAATATAAAACAAAACGGTCCTACTGGAAGCAGCTACTTTGGAGTGTGGTTTAGCCAGATTTGTTAAATTAGTTTATGAATTTTAGTTTACTCTACAGTGTACGAATATGAATAAATCAGGAGACAAAGATACAAGAACTTGCACCAGATCAGCAACAACCAAGCTGGATTACATGTTTTATATAACACACACACACACACACACACACACATCTTGTATACTACCCTGCTAAAAACACCCTATTGAGGTGTATTACTGGTATATGAAATACTAACCCAAGTATACAGTTCACCTCCTATCAGACAGACATTCTCACAGTCTGTGCTATCGTAAAAATGTCGATGCCACCCAGTAGCTGATTTTAAAGAATTAATGCTGTCCTGTTTTTATTTTTTCTCTCTTTGCAGCCACAAGGGATAGGAGAGCCCAGTGTCTACCATGCTGTGGTCGTCATCTTCCTTGAGTTCTTTGCCTGGGGATTGCTTACGACCCCTATGCTTGCTGTAAGTCCTGTAATCCTGTGTGCACGGCTGCTTCACACAATGCACCTTGCATGCATTAGTGCACTAAACGTTTGCTCTTCGATGCCATAAAGCCATTTAAAATAATATACAGATTCAGAGGTGGAAACAAGACTCCTATTGCATGGCAGTTTCGCCCATTTCAGATTTCAGTACAGGCTTGATTAGCCACAGTGTAAAGGTATGAAGCTCAGGTGTGTCTTATTAAACCTGTAATAAAACCAGGAATGGAGCAGACTGCTATGTAATGGGAGTCTTCTTTCCATCCCTGTCTGGTTTGAGCCCTTGTTGTGGTTGAAGGGATATTGATGTGCAGCATCTGGGTCTAATGATTAGTAGATGTTGGTAAGTCATCTGTAAGAAATGTAAGTTTGTTTTGAGTATGAATCATAAGGAGGTGCAGATTAGTAACAGAAAGGCGTTCCTGTTTTTTTTTTTTTTTTTTGTGGATGTGGCTGTCGTTGGGTTGTCTAGACAACCAGTAAACTTGCCGTACGGATTCATTATTTCCTGCAGTCGGGACAGAGAAGACAGCAAGTTTGAAACGATATTCTGCGATCATTTGCTTTCTTTAAGCCTTTTCATTAGTGAGGTAGAGGTTTCCTGTTCTAGCACCAGCTTTGATGAAATAATTAATAACGAACAAAAGCAAGTTTGTTAATTTGCCACTTCCTTGGCGAACAAAGAGCCAAGCAAATCGCCTCTCAAGCTCAATCAAAAGTAAAGGTGACAGCAAAATAATAATAAAAAACCACTGTGACACATATTTAAACTCATGATTTTTATTATCAATAAACTTGAGCCTGGCTCTTACCAGTGAACCGGGAGAGAATTTTGAATGCCATATACCAGATTCTGTCCAGTCCCACTCAAGGATAAAAGGCACCTTTATGTACACAGAAGATTTGGATCCCTGTTCTCATTGGAGAACTTTGAATGGCTGAGCTTTTAAGAGTTTTTCCAAGTGGTGCTCCACGTTATTGCATCCCTTGACAGGAAGTATCAACACTATTGCCAGGGCTTGGACATTACAGTACATTCTGTCTTCCATTAGGCGTGTTGCAATTTGCCAACTTCAATTTAAACGGTTGCTTACCTGTGCAATGATTGCAAAGCTAAAGATGCTTGGCTTTAGAGCTGTGTAAAGTAGTTTTTGGTCCGGTTTGGTCTTGCCTTGCAAACACTCAGTCAATCAATCAATCAGTTCCTTTATTTAATCAGGTAAAAACCAGCTGAGAACAGGTTCTCATTTACAATGGGGACCTGACATTTTAAGGTGGACATCTTTCTAATAGGTTTTACAGCAACCTTGCAAAGTGGCTTGCTGATTTTTCTGTATATTTTGTTTTATACTTTATGGACATTGGTCCTTTATTTCACTGTCTGATCTGCACATCAGAAAAATCGTGAAATATAAAAACCCTATAGAATGAACACATTTTGCTCCATGAAGTCGAATGAAACCTGCTGATGTGTTAACGTATTGAATTACGCACCGCTTTGCAGTATTCCATGTGCTTAGCGAAAAACTGACAAATTGAAAGATGTGACATTTCAAAACCTCATGAAATAGTACGGTACTACTGTTATGATATCTACTGCAATATCATTTTGTAGCTTCTTTTATTACATGATAAGTAAAAGATCTAAATGAAGTTTTATTGTTTAATTGCGTTCTGTCTCAATTAAAAAATTCAGGGTGATGCAAAACTTTTGGCCACAGCTGTACAGTACAGTAGGGATACAATTTACTATCGGCATGGACAGACTGAATTCTGGAATCGGGAATTATCTAAGGAGCACAGTTATCTATATTCTTTTAGAAGAAAACTGCTTTTGTTAGTCTTTGACATTCCAGGTTCTCCCGGAGAAATGTCATTGAATATAATCCTGTATTTTTTCCCTCTGTTGCCCTTTTCACAGGCGTTACATCAGACTTTCCCACAGCACACGTTTCTAATGAACGGGCTTATTCATGGCGTTAAGGTAAGATAAGAACCATGTTTAGATAAGCACACAAAGGAATGGTATATTTCCATGTCTGTCTGGCACCTATCAAAGGCAATTGAAGGAGTATATCAGTAGCATATGTATACTTGTTTATCTTGTTTATCTCAAGCTTTATGATTGTAGTTATACAGACTATACAGTTATGCAAAAAAAAAAAAAAAAATTGAATAATTGATATTTTCAAAACACTTTTTAAATTAAGTGACAGCATTGTAATTAGTAAGCGGCAAACAACCACACCTGTTGAATTGGAGAAATAGTGCAAATGTGCAGATTTTCCTGTTGGAGCTGAAAGGTCTCTTTATCCCTTTTCAAGAAAGGTTAGGAAAGCTGACCGCTCTAGAATTAATTTCTGTGTCTCTGTTTGTCGAATCCAGTTTCCAGTTGAGTCATAGCGCTAATCGTTGAGAGGAGATCAGAGAGATCACTAGCAGTGTTTCACTCTACTGTGCTATGGGCCTTGTGGCACAATACAAACGATGCCTGCCTGTATTGAGCTGCAATATAGATTGCATAGACACAGCATCACGATTCCTGAATACGGAATGAATCGTTGCACCCCTAATTATCACTTCTCTCTCTCCGTGAAGGGGCTGCTGTCGTTCCTGAGCGCCCCTCTGATTGGGGCTCTCTCGGACGTGTGGGGTCGGAAGTCCTTCCTGTTGCTGACTGTGTTCTTCACCTGCGCCCCGATACCTCTCATGCAGATCAGCCCTTGGTGAGCCTCGCAGTCACGCTGTCATTTCATTGCCCCTATTATTGCTGCTAGGACTGTGCTTGGATAGCTTCAACAGAGCAGGCTGTGTGTGTACATGTTGGCTCTAAAATGTAACTTTTTTATTTTCACATAAACAAATGCAGTGCAAGTCACTTCACCTCCTTGTGCTCCATCCTGCGGATGAGGTGTTAAATCAATGTCCTATTTTAAGTGACTCTGGGTATAATGCACAGTTCACAGCCTGCCTCTGTAAATCACTTTGTGATGGTGGTCCACTATGAAAGAAGCTGTTTAAAAATAGATATTATTAGAATATAATATACAGTGTTAACAAAACCCTGCCACCCCTTGCACATGGATTAAAAGCCTGATGTGTTCATGCATGTTTGCTTCCCCCCAGGTGGTACTTTGCAGTGATCTCAATGTCTGGAGTCTTCGCTGTCACATTCTCAGTGATATTTGCCTATGTCGCTGACATCACCCAGGAGCATGAGAGGAGCACTGCCTACGGCCTGGTAAGAACTGCTCTTGCATTTGCATTTTGTTTGCATTAAATTAAATAAGAGGGTTGTGTGTGTGTGTGTGTGTTTTTTTTTTTTTTTTATAATTTGGTTCCAGTGAGAGAAGCCTATTTGAAATCCACTCTAGAGGTTTGTTCTTGTTTATAGGGATGTCCTTAAAGCACCATGTAAAGCTTGTGACAAGTTGAGCCCCCCCACCACATCCATGCACCATACAACAACAGTGCCTTTGAGTTAGCATTTTTATTTTCTCTACAGTTCCACGTGATGCTTGATGACCTCCCGTGGCACTTTGTAACGTTCCGGTTTTCTTCCAGGTGTCGGCCACGTTTGCAGCAAGCCTGGTAACCAGCCCGGCGATCGGCGCCTACCTGTCTCGCGAATACGGTGATACTGTCGTTGTGATCCTGGCTACCGCCATCGCCCTGCTGGACATCTGCTTCATCCTGCTGGCGGTGCCGGAGTCCCTGCCCGAGAAGATGCGCCCGGCCTCCTGGGGAGCACCCATCTCCTGGGAACAGGCAGACCCCTTCGCTGTGAGAGCTCTTCTAACATCACCTCGCAGACAGCTGTGGCCAAAAGTTTTGCATCCCCCAATAGAATTAACAAATTTTGCTTCATAAAATGGTGGGGGTGTTCTTGTTACAAAACTGTTTTGAAACTTGATCAGATTTGATCAAACAAAGTACCCGAGTTATGCAAGATTTTAAATATTTAATACTTTAGCCCTTTGATGTTGAAATCGTGTGGGGAGTAGCTCATTTAGTTATATAGAAGAGCCAGAGTTAAAGGATTGGAAATCTCTTTCATATGACCTATCTCCAGGTTAGGGTTGCAGTCTGGAATGTTAATTCTGTATTGCGCTGACTGTGTATCAATTCCTTTCCCTCCCCAGTCTCTTCGTAAGGTGGGTCAAGACTCGACGGTTCTCCTCATATGTATCACCGTGTTTCTTTCCTACCTTCCTGAAGCCGGACAGTATTCAAGTTTCTTCCTTTACTTGAGACAGGTAATCTAATATTTAACTAGCTCCTTTCTTGCTACACTCACTGGGGGAGTATCCAAAATAACAGCACAGTGGGCAGGTCTGAATACATGAAAAAAAGCTGGCAATTACCTCTGAATATGCCTGTCAGCACCACTGGGATTTAGAGGGCAAACCCGCACACCCTTGTTACTTTCAGAAACTCAGACAATCGTACAAACGTAACTAGAAAGTCGAGTGTCTTGGGATCCACCTGTCAGACATCCCTTTACAGTGATGCAACTCTTCCAGGCTCCAATTCTGTCTGTCTGCCAGTGTCCTGTGCTGTTATCACTACCTGTTATGCTCGTTTTTTTCCCCAAGGTTTAAAACTGTAGTATTCGCTGAGATCTAATTCACTTCAGGTTGTACCGGGAGCAGGGAGAAAACAATAGGGCTCCCCACCTGTTTTGTATAAATAACAAAGCAATCCTACTGAGGGAATTGGAGGTGGGGCTTCCAGCAACAGCTGCCGCTGTGTAATGAACACATTGATCCCTTTGCAGTGTGTTTACAGCAGTTCAGCCTAGACTTCGAAAGGGAGGCTTGAGTGATGGTCAGAGGGAGGGCGGGTGCAAACTGTAGAATCATCTGCTGTACTGCAGTAGAAAAAACAGTGAACGCTTGGTGTGAACAGACCTGTGTGTGTGTAATAAGTATACAAATGTATATTATAATATGTATGTGTTGATATACATGTGTGTGTATCTGTCCTTTTTACATAGATGTTTGGTTATTATGCAAAAAAAAAAAAAGTTATACATTTAACTGGACCATTTTATGGTTTGTTTCACAGACCATGATAAGTTGAAGTGTCAAGATTAGTACTTACTTGCCAGCTGCACTCATACGGTTTAACACATTAATTACTAAATTATGCTTCCTTTGAAAAACTCCAAACACAAGCTGTGTTTACGTAATTTGGTACATTTCATTTAGACTTCATGTTTGCGGTTAGCAAAGTTCTCAAAACAATATTGCTAAAGAGAGTAATGGAGACAGTGGCACTTATCGAGTAAAAGTGCAATAAAAACTTGCTCGTTAAGCAAGAAACAAAGCTCTTAATCCTTCCGAGCGGGGCACCCTCTCAAACTTGTCTTTCCTCGCTGTTTACCGTGCAAGCAGATTCAACTCTTTGTCCAGATGATTGCCATATTTTAACGATGTCTCCGTTTTACACCCTCCCAGCTACTATGCTAGCTACCTGTGCTGGCCTCCAGTAAGGGAAACACAAAGCCCTCCAGCCCCACACAACTCTTGCACAACTCTGAAGGACGATAAAGTTCACTTAAGCAGAGTTCTTCCAAGGTTGGGTGCATTGTTATATATATTCCTGATGATTTTGTAGTTTTGGCTTAAAATAATAAGCAAGTTGACTTTAAATTCAATTCAGTTTTCATTTGCTACACATTGCCAGCTCACCAGGTTTCTCATAATCTCCTCCAGTGGTCTGTTTGCATGCAGTGCAGAGACCCGTCAGTGTGTTCTGAAATGCTATTTTGTCTTGCTGGAGCAGTGTGGCAGTGTGCTTCATGTCCTCTTGCTGTTCTTCATCTCCAGGTAATTGGGTTCACTTCTGAGACGGTGGCTGCATTCATAGCGGTGGTTGGAATCCTCTCTATATTGGCCCAGGTGAGCGCTGCCATGTTTGACAAGCCTGCTGCTGATCTGCCTGCAATCCTCTCTTGTTCGCGTTAAAAGTGCTCAGCAGGTAGATTTAAAAAGTCAAGCCAGTATCGTGTGTTGTACTGAAGAAGGTTGCATGAGCGACAGACATGTCTTTTTTTATTTTGCATTAAGCACTGATGCACTTTGTCTGTTAATCTATATGTCTGGGCAGTCAGATCTTGGATTGGAATCTGTTCATGTGTATGTCCATTGGCTTTGACAGGTCATTTGGTCCCTATTCAGAATTCTCAGTTTTTTAATATTTGTCCAGCCAATCAAAGGTTTTAGTGGCATAACGCAGGCCAATCAGAATGCACACGTGTTCTGCAGTGCAGAAAAAGATGTATTGATTTTGTTTGTTTTTTTTAGACGGTGGTTTTGGGTGTCTTGATGAGATCCATAGGGAACAAAAACACCATTCTTCTGGGCCTGGGGTTCCAGATCCTGCAGCTAGCCTGGTATGGCTTCGGATCCCAGCCTTGGTGAGGAGCACCTCCTGTATTAACAGGCCTTCCCTGCCATAAACTGAATAGCAGGTTAAAACAGCACTGCACCAGTAGAGAGCTGCCATCCTGCTGTGTTGGACTGCTTTCTTTAGATTGCCCACAAGGGGGCAGTCAAGGGTTAACATCTGCTTTATATAGATATAGATATATAGATATATAGATATAAAGATATGAATGAGAGATGTGACTGCAGGGAGGAATAATATAGAATACTGAAATTGTGTACCGAGTGATGGCGTGTTCCGTTCTTTCCCATGCAGGATGATGTGGGCAGCAGGAGCCCTGGCTGCCATGTCCAGCATCACCTTCCCAGCCATCAGTGCTATAGTGTCCAGGAACGCTGACCCTGATCAGCAGGGTAAGAACCATTGTCCTGCACGACGGCTTCCTCGTGGCACAGGTTAAAGTGGTGCAGCGTGACCTGGTGTCAGCGTGCCCTCCCTGCTTTAGAATCCCGGCAGTTCAGGCATGGCTGTAAATTGTGCTTCTGCAAAATGTTGTGCAAGGACCCTTTAACTGATTCACTGCATTTCCACGTGTTGTCTGATAGCAGCATAGCAAGGAAGCACTGTCTGGACTGGTCTCTTTCCTTTTAACATTATATTTACAAGAAATTCAGGATTAAAAAAAAAAAAAATCTGTCCCATGCCCTTTTAAGTGAAATGTAACACTGAAATGAAGTGAAGATTAAAGATCCACTTTGCACATGCTTAAAAAAGAACTTTTTAGAAATGTTTGTAAATGTGTTAAAAACGAGTTAAACACCAGCTCTCGTGTGCAATCGGGAGGGTTGAGTCTGTGTTCCCCTGACCCATGCTTCCTTCCTCCAGGAGTGGTGCAGGGAATGGTCACAGGGATCCGAGGTCTGTGTAACGGTCTGGGGCCGGCTCTCTACGGTTTCGTCTTCTACCTGTTTCACGTGGAGCTCAATGAAATAGATGACAGGGAAAACCTAGACAAAGCTGCCAAAACCAACATGGTCAACCCCACTGATGAGGTAAGGGCTTCCTGTTGTGAAGAGGAGTGGTTTTCAGTTTTGCAGTAGATAAATAACTTAATTCACTTTGATCGAGATCTGTGTTTTGAATGCGGCTGTGTGTTCCAATGTGTTTTTATTTAATATTTCAGTGGCAAGCTTGTAGCTGTGACATCACGAATGGCCTGCAGCAATGGCAGTGTCCATAAAACATAAATGACTTGATTAGTACATGGTTAATAGCACGAGGGACAGAAAACATGATGGTTCTTTGTGGTAACTCAAAAATGGTAAAGACAAAAGCAACTCGGGACTTCGGCTTTCTAATTTTAAGTCTTTCCTCACGCGTTGATTTATTTTTGTGTTGCCTGTTCCTCTCTCTCTTTTTTTATTTATTTGCATTACTTCATCTTCTTTTAGCGTTCCATTATTCCTGGGCCGCCTTTTCTCTTCGGAGCGTGCTCCGTCCTCCTCTCGATCCTGGTTGCCTTGTTTATTCCCGAGCACAGC
>NC_054560.1:7435495-7458713 GCF_017654505.1 Polyodon spathula
GTAGAAGCGCCGAATTCATAACAGTATCATCATGAAGTGACTTTTGGGTCAAAACGGTTAGGAGCGTGCTACAATACGTTTCATGCATATCGTTGCTTTATAAAGTTTGCACTGTTTTCCAACTTTGGATTTGCTGCCTTGAACACGATTGACATTCAGCAAAACAGACCTCACACAAAGTGCTTCAATTTTATTAAAACATTCTGCCTTGAGCAGGTACAGCAGATATAAAAACGTGTGCATGTTTATAACATCTACTAAAAGCACCTCCCTTGTGTCTGTTATAGTTCTAGCTAATGTGTGGAGGATATAGCAAGGCTTAAAACCAAGAGAACACAGAACATACACCCGACAACATTAAAAAGTTTAATTCTTTATCATAGCAAATGAACGTCTAAGGAAAAAAAAAAAAAACTATGATGGTACACAATGTTTTCAAACAAGTTTTGCAATCTTTGTACAAACTAATATTGAATATTTGGAAAATAAAATAAAAAGGTTAAGAGAATATTGTTAAGTGTGGCATACAAATATTCAAACTTTACAAAACGTAATCATTTTTTTTTCTCAAACTGCAGAGTTAAGCAAAACGTAGGTCTATTTACTAGAAACAAACCAAAAAAAGAGTTATAATTACATGTCATGATCTGTACAGCTAAAAATATGAACGTGCATGGTGAAATGTATCATACAAGAGTAGAGTATAGGGGGGAAAATGGCAAAGGAAAGAGAAGGTACTAGGATAGATGATAATTCATAGGAGACCACCAAAAAAAAAAAAAAAAAGGGGGGGGGTTACACAAAACATTTTAATAGATTTTCTGTTTCTATAATAAAACCTGCCTAGCTCTTGGGAGCTTCAAAAACCGCTCAACAGTGACACCTGCTGGAGGAGATATGCAACTACAGTATATGAAAGCTTCTCTGGGGTACAGTAGAAAGGGCCTTTCTACTGTGACTATAAATGTTATGTGACCTTTAACTGAAAAGATAAAAGTACGCTGGATCTCCAGTACAGGGTTTAAGAGGAAACTGAGGATTCCAGATTACGAGGATTCATTCATCCTAGGAAATAGAAAATTGGCTTTTAAACTGTACAGGATTGACTGTGTGACATTAAAAGAGGAAGCAGCTTCAATTTTTATTTTCTTATAGTTTGTTGTTGTTTTTAATGTCCACTTACCTTTATGAATTACCTTTGAATTCAGAAGCTGCTCTTATATTCTAGTTGCACACCATAGATACTGTATATGCAACATAAGCTAGATTAGCCCAAGTGTATTTATAGCAGAAAGAACCAGCAGCTAGCTGGCTGCAAATATCGTAGGCACAGTGGGGAGATCTGTTTCCTTGTTGTTTTTTTAATATATTAAATAATCAACATTCCTCAATGTGATGGGATGAAGTGAAATGTGATTGTTTAATCAAATACTGCGGCATTAAAATGGTTTTAAAAAAAAATTAAAACCTCTTATTGAATGGAAAGTCTCCCATCGATTCAGAAGGGTGACACACACACACTGGGCTGTGACCCACAGCTTCTGAAAAATTTTCCAGCTTCTATCGTCTCCAGTCTACAACTTTGAAAGCATGCTGAAATTCTCCGCATAGTGTTTTACACCGACCCTATCCTTTGGCTGGTGTTTCTTACAACTGTTTCTCTACATTCTGTCCGGATGACTCTGTGCAACGCTGTGTCCACAACCGTTTCTCAAGAACAGGCGCAGGCTTGTCCAATATAAAAGCCTTTCCTGTAGGGAGGTCCATACAGCCTCTGCTACCATAGAAAGAACCATAAGTTAATAATATCTAAAAAGAGATCTAGATACAATACTGTAGGTCATGGCAGTATAGTGCTCCTGCTTTGTTTCCTCTGGGCTCCACATGTGCTCTCCACCCCCTACCCCCGCGTTGTCCCTCTGAAGTGTGCAGCCTCTCACAGCAGGCTGGCCAGGCTGGTGGTCGGTCCGTTTTGGGCTTGGAACTGCACTGGAGGGGGTCCGTCTGTCCACTGCAACACAGGAGGAGATGGTCAGTGAACTTCCATGGAGCGTCTTATTTTCCAAGTTGCTATGTCTATACAAAAAAATAAACTAGCCATGTGGACAGCAACCCCCCTGTGCCACCTAGCTCTCTATACAGGTCTACACTTTATACTGACCTCTTTTGCAGTCATAGTCTGTGGTATAACTTCTTACTTCTAGTGTCCACAGAAAATTCAAAGAAATGTGGGTTCCTCAAGATGCATGCTTCAATATCAGCTCCCTCACTAGGACTTACATTTCACGGACAGACTGTGGAACAACTTATTTTATCAAAAGTCCATGCAAAGCGTCATGCGTGGCAAAGGCTATAAAAGCATAGAGTCTATTACTGCAGCCCCTCCCTGGTTCACCCCCTTCTCCCACCCCAGTGTAAAGGGAAGAGTCTCAGTGTCATACGGTGATGAGGTTGTGCTCAGGAAGGCTGCAGGCTGCGATGTGGTCCTGGAGGAGTTGCTGGGAGAAATTCTGGTGCATCTGAGCAGCTTCGTGAGCATCCATCGTATTCCCACACGCCTTGTTCAGATCTGCACAGAAAGGGAGAAGTTAGCAATAATAATATATGTATAATATAATAAACCCTGATATTGATGTGATACAGCCATCAGAAATTTCCTTTGGAATGTAAAGTAGATATTCTAAAGACTATTAATGTAATATAGCCATGCGAAATTTCTTTAGAATATATAGTACACCCTGATATTCAAGATACAGCCATCGTAAACTTTGTATTGGATATTGTGTAATGTTTGAAATTACACTACACATGTTTTATTGTTTTTTCGTAATCAACTATAAACAAAAAATCTTTAATAACGATAATAATAATAATAATAATAATAATGGGTGCTGTCTAAGATACATGCTCATTTGCACGCAGCTTGCATCGTGCAGCCCCCTATACGATACTGAGATATTTCAGAAGATAATTTACGACGTGGGGAGGCCATTCAGCCGATCTAAGCTTGTCCGGTTGCTATTATCCCTACATATTCAAGGGATCCTGGTAAATAAACTCATAACAATACACAGGCATCCTTTGGATAAAGGCAACTTTGAAAATTGTGTTCGTCAAAAATAATAAACCCTTGTGGGAGTTTCCAAAAATATTATAAAAGGAATAAGCCTGACGTTTATTCTGTTTGAACTATTTGCAACACGCTGCCAAACTAGTCACAAGTTTTCACTAGCTGCTTTTCCTTGCTAATTTTTTCCTGCAGGCATGGCATTTGGCAGACACTGTATCAGCACAAGGACGCTGTACGCTGTTAGAAACGACGTTCGTGCCAGTGGTTAAACTGAGTGGCTTCTGGCTAACACAGCAAAAGCAGACAAAAAAAGCCCTGTCCCATTCCTAAATACAGGGGCTAGCAAAAACCTCACAATGCCTTGACACTGCGTAAGAACTAGGCAATGCCAGCCCGAGAGTTTCTATTTATAGCAGAACAATTTTATAGGTGGGCAGGTCAAGCCAAAAGGCATTAAACAGCATCAGAGCTCAAGTCTTCTTGTGCAGGAGTTCTTATTTCCTTATGAAAGGAGGTTAACACCTAAGATTACAGTGACTGGGCAATAGAAGGATTATTTCTATTCTGGGCTTGGCCGACGCTCACTGTCAGTCAAGCCAACCTGACTTGAGGGCAAAGTCTGGAATCACAGGTGATCTGGATCTTTTCTGCAGAGCGTCTGCCTGTTTTTATACACCCGCCCCATCAATATTAATTCATGTGAAATCAACTTAAAATGCATGAACGTGATGTAGAGATGTGAAAAGGATAGTGCATCCTTTGAGAGGTTTCTAATCTGAACATGTCCATCTCAGTAAACCAATAAGAATAATAATAATACTAATAATAATTTACCAAGTTGCATCAAAGTACAGATAATTCAAATATAAAGATGGTGATTAAAACATGATTAACCTATTAATTGTTTATTGATTGCCATTTTTTTTTTTTTTTGTTGTTGTTGCAAGCCTCAATTAAACATTCACTACAATCAACGAATCGCCCTGTGCTCTATTTGTAGCCTCAAGTAGAGAGTTTGCCAGAAACACACGCTTGCCTTGCTTCCTTAGAATAAAGCTCTGTTTAAAACATGCTAAAAAGTTTGTTTCAGGTTGTAGCCTCTTACCTTTCAGCAAAGCAGATGACCACAGCTGGACAGACATGTCTGGGATCTTGCTGGCCAGTTGCATGGCTGGTACAACCATGTTATTGCTCTCCTGATGGGAAGAGCACACGAACCAAGGTTAGCTGCAGGCCTGCTCCAGCTCCTTCCCCAACAACCCATGTAGTTAGATCAAAGACCAAGGTCGAAGCTCATTTTCAAAACATACTCTAACAATTTAGAAGCCATAGAATTGTCTGGACTGTAAAGATTGAGAAGAATTCAATTTGACATGTACAACTTTCCTTATTTAACCACACAAGTTCAGATAATGCAGCAGGGGATTATACAATGTACTTTATCCAGACTGTACTATATTTGTTTCAGGATTCCCTGATCACACCTGCTGGAACAAGACTCTGCACACCGAACATGTCATCGTTCTTATCGCCCTGAACATGTGCAAATTGAAACTAGATTACTGTGAATGAAAATATTTGATTACGGATCAATGCATTATTGCACAGTTTCAGCCAAAAGAACCACACTGTCTCTACTAGATATTCCCATAATACCGGACCCTCGGAGGCAGTGAAAGCTGAATTCATTTACAAATCTGAAGATACGTAGCATGCTTTGGCTCAATAAGGACTTCTGTGCAGATCACGAGCAGTGCTTACCCTGTGGTTTCCCAGAACGTAGAATATGTGTCCGAGCAGAACAAGTGAACAGGCCGTCAATCGATTCAGGTCTTCTGCGTTGGACATTTTCAGGGTCTCTCGCAAGAATCTCCTAGAGAGGGGGACAAATCCAAAAATTCAAATCAATAAAATACTTGCCACCTTCCTGTATCGCGAAGTACTCTGCTGCACACATGCAGCAAGAGTCTGTGTAGGGGTTCCTGAAAACGTTGCAAAGAAACTAGCTGCGTCAAGTTAATAAATCAGTTTTTATGGTTTTTGGGTGGGGTGGTGGACAGATCCAACTAACAGTATTTAAGTGACCTTTGTTTTTTAAGGAATGAAGAGAGCAGACTGCCGCAGTTGTCGCGAGACTGAGCGCTCGCTTTTCCTCGGCCGTTCAGAGCAAGCGGAATCTAGCTAATCACCCGTCACTGTAGTTACTCACTTCGCTTCGTTGTAGCGTCCTTGGAAAAAGGAGAAGAGCCCTCTGATGTAGAAAGCAGCGGCGCGTAAACAGTGGGAACTGGGAAAAGAGATTTGTTTTATTAATTTGAATTTCTTTTAAAAGGAAATAACGGATGGAAATGAAACTCCCACTGCATAGCAGTTCGATCCATTCCTGGCTTTACCACGATCTTGTTACTTTTACACTGTGACTAATCAAGCTCTTAGTAAAACATGGAATGGGTGAAACTACTATGCAATCGGTCTTTTTTCGATCCCAGAAAAAGGAAGCATAGCATCTGTCATTAAGCAGTCAAGACACTGAAAACTAGTAAGAAACTTTTGAAGATCTGAAAACAGCATTATGAATCCAAATCGAACCACGTACATTATTCTCGTTAGTTTATTTGACTGTAAAAAAATACAACTCCACAAGGTTTGTGTTTTAAGGATTTTAATGGTGGCAGTACTGAGACCATTTGTTTAGATCAACTGAATAGACACTGATGTAATATTTTAAATAAGGGTTTCACACAAGATTACCAATGTGACGTTGACAAATTAGACCACTCTTTGGAGGTCAGGTTCTACAGCCTTATCCAAATGCTGCTCAATGCTAAAAGGTGGTATTTGTGTAATTAAATAAGTAGGCTTTTAATAGAGTTTTATGTGGGTTAGAGCCAAGTTACACTGCTGCTATCAGATTTTCTTGTCAAAGAACAACAGCAGCAAATTATTACAACCGGCACAGAGTTTAAGTTTTGCCTCCAATGTTCCTGTATCTCTTAACTCATTGAATACAGAGTTCTCTTACCTTACAGGGAAATTGTGATCAGGGTTTATCCTCTCCAGCAGACTGAAAAGCTGCAGACGCAAAACCAAAAAAAAAAAAAAAGGGGATTTAATTTGCACACTGCACATGCATTTAAGAAGTATGAAAAATCTTGTTTAAGTTTCCAATCAGGATTTTTTTTTTTCCTGCTTGGGATGGATCCCAACACCTGAAGCCTATGGGGTAACGTTTCAGCTGGGGATCCTAACATACATACACACGTGAAGAAATGCCAGAAAAGAAGACGACATCAATACAGATGAAATGCTGGAACCTGTTGCTTCATTTTGGTTAGCCTTTTTTGCAGAATTTCTCCATTATTTGTTTTAGCAATTCGATAAGCCCTCCTGCAGCCTTATCTCTAAATTGTTCATTTACTTAAGCCGTCAGTCCGAGTACTTGATAAGTGACATGACTATTCAAGTGGGAATTCTTCAGAGTGCCATGCTGTACCCTCTATGAATGTGAAAGCCTCCTAATATAGCACCTCCCTTACTGACCTCCTGCTGCCGGTTTCCTTCTCTGATGTAGACACTGGCCAGGTTGGTCACAATAAACGTCCACAATTCCTGATGCGTGGTCAGCTGCAGAAAAAAGGTTAGGCAAAACGTCAATTCAAATGAACTGGGACTGTTTTTATGGTATGCCATAATACTAAATATTTATGAAAGATGTTTTACTTCAGTGTACCATTCATGTTAAATAAAAATGAAATATTCAGTATTACCAAAGAAGAGGGGCAACTACAGGACGATTTATGGAATCTTCTTGTTTAAAGAAAACCGTATGGACTCAAATAACCCTTTTACTGCATCTGTTTGGTGGCGTCTAAATCAAAGTTTTCACCAACATGTAAACAAAGAGAGATGTCAAGACCAACAAGCTGTCAACATGATGGACAACCAGATATCTGAGGAGGTCACTGCCCATTACTCTCCTCCGACTGCGTCTGTATGAACGTAAGGGTCATCATCTCCCTTGCAGGGGTGTTGAAGCCAGATGGCAGCAGTTTGGGATAGTCTGCCCTGGTCAAGCCCATGCTTGCTGTTGAACCAGAGACACGCAGACACTGATAGGCAGGATCAGCTGGGTGTGAATGTCTTTCAGCTGCTACTGACCCCCCTTTCACTACAAGTCATCTAGCAGACAGGGGAGTCGGAGGTTAAGTAACTATAACTAAAAATATAAATGAACACCGCAGAGAACCTCAAAGTCACTTAACGTTTTTGCTTTTGGGAAGATTTAACTGTCATTTTGTGTAGAGACCCAGGATCTCTTAGAACCACTCACCCGCAGTGCTGTCGTGAACTGCGCCTCTGCGTTATCCATGCAGTTTACAGAAATGCAATAAAGACCCTGGAGGGAGAGGAAAGAGGAAACCAGCATTAGCCACTTATTTAGGAAGTCAGTACGGTTAGTTTTCAGTGGTGTTCCCATGAACAACATGACAGATTACAACACTGACAGGGCTTCAGTTTATCTGACACAGCCAGCTGATACTTGATTTCTTTCCTGGTGAGGTTCTCGAACTTTTGCTAGTAAACCGTTTAAAACAAACAGTGCGAATCAGATCTGCAACTAACTACAATAAAGGGTGGAGTTACTGCGACCCTGCTGAAAGCAGCTAGGAACTACAGGGTGATTTGAAAGAAGCTGAAAACGAATTACAGCGTGGGACTCATCGCAGTGGTCATCATAGATAAGATGTCCTAGTATAGAAGTCTGACTGCACAACACAAGTATACAAGCACCCTGCCACCAAATATATCCTCCTTATGAGACAGTCAGACAGACTGGTATACAAGCACAGTGTAAAGCGTCTAGCAAACAGCAGTGTACTCACTAGTAAAGTGTGGAGCTGAGCAGCGTGATTGGAGAATAACCTGGGGGACTGCTGGCACAACTGGCACACCTGGGATATCTGGAGCAATAAAAGACAAAAGTTATTAACACAGCTACAGAGTACACCCTAACAGTGATAATATAAATGAGTGAGAGTGCTCCTTGCTGACCTCCTGCAGTGCAGTGGCTTTGTGTCCGGTGACGAGGCGACACATGATGATGTGCTCCAGCAGTATTACCTGGAACGAGGACAGGATCGGGCTGCAGTCGAGCACTGGAGAAAACACACACAAAAAAAATAAAATAAAAACTACGGTGTTCAGCATTTTTTAAAATGTGAAACCTATGACGTACGAGAAGATACCATGCCAAGAAACATGCAAAAAAGTACAAAAAAACCCCCAAAACACACGTGCACTGATAGCATGGATAGGAAACAACCATTAGCTGACCGAGGCACGGTACTTACTTTTTAATTTTTCTAACTGCATGAGTGCTTTGTCAGTGTATTTCTGAGCCTTCTCCAAATAGCCAGCTTGCATGGAATGCATAACCGTCACCTGAAACGCAAAAACATGTGCAGTTTATCTCTGATTATTTCATTATCACAGGGATTCTGTGAGCGTTAAATAAGCTGCCTGTACAAACGGGTGTGTCAGCGCCCAGATGTGAGCAGTAAAACCTGGAATGGTTTAAATTTCTGTGCAATGGGGGGGGGGGTCTTCAGATGTATTCTTTATTTTAAACTTGACATAGAAAAGAATACATTAAGGGCCCAAGAAGACAGCTCCAGTGCTGCTTTACAAATAAAAGGAACTAAACAAAAGGTAGTGGAGCTGATCAGTTTAGTTAAACTCATTTTTTATTCTTAGGTAATGCACTTTAAAGCAGTGGTATTCTTTTGTGGCTCTTTCAGTCCATTCCAAACCAGGACTTTCTTCCAACCAACGATTTACTTAATTAATTGCACACTTCAATTAAATAGTTAAAGACTAGTTAGGCTAAATTCAATAATTAATGACACAGTTGGAACAAGATCCACGAGCGAGTACTGGGGCTTTAAAAGGGTTTAACAGCTTCTGTCCAGTTGCGAAACTGTACAAAACCAGCGCTTACCAGATAGACAAGCACACACATGTGCTCCTTTGGCAGCCAGTGGAAGAGATCGGCAGGGTTGCTGGGCAGAATCTCATCATCGTGGAGCGTGGAGATGGTCTGGATGCACTGCTGCAACTGCTTCAAGCATGGCTTCACACTTTTAACCTGCAGCAGGAAGGAGGGAGGAAGAGGAAGGGAGGAGAACACCCCCACACTGAATTAAAACAATCTAGAACGGGAAAGAAAAAACAACAGAATAACAAAGTCGAGCTTCCAAGACGATCGCCAGGGTTGAGACCAACTGGATAAGGGTCCCCTCTTTATGGGTAAACCTTTTCTGCCCGTCCCCAAAATTCCTACCTCTTACCCTCTCCTGAGACTACTCACCCCTCCCTACCTGTACCAGTACGTTTACAGTTCTTAAATCAGTAGACTGAAGAAAGCACTAGACATCTGTCTACTGAGTTTCAGCTTAACAGGGATGGCAATGACTCCTATTGCATAGCTGTTTCACGCATTAGGTTTTATTACAGGCTTGATTAGCCACAGAGCACGGGGAACAACCTCAGGTGTGTCTTATTAAACTCCTAGTAAAATCCGGATTGGATCAAACTGCTATGCAATGGGGGTCGTCTTCTTTCCATCCCTAGTTTAATCTTAGAATTCTTGTTTTAAGTGAAGTTCCACGGCTGCCTGGATCTTTTAACAGAAGCTTTGTGTGTTTACCTGCCCAGCGTCTAGGTAGTGCGTGACCTGCAGCACCAGGAAGAAGACTCGCAGAGACTCCTTCTGGATGGGGTTTCCCTGCCAGTTCTCCACGATCTGACCGCACAGCGTCAGCAAGGGGTGCACCTCCTGCAGCTTCCGCTCCATCAGTAGCAACTGCCATTACAAAATAAACACCAATTATCTATTAGATAAGTAGCATATTTTACAATATTGTTCCCCCTTATTTTAAACTGATATAAACTGCATATACACATACATACATATACATACACAACTTAGGCTAACAATCTTGCACAGAAAACAAGATGATTCTCACATTCATGTTAAGGAAGACAGGTGCCTCAATCTTCATGAAAAAGTAAAGTTGCTGTCTTAACACTGGGGTAATCATCCTTTATTTTAAACCTTGCCTTCTTATTTGGTTTCCCTGGGGAAATTCTTAATTCCTTAATTTAATGGGGCATAACTCAAGTGATCCATCTGCTACTGAAAATACTGGAAACTAAAACACTCCCAGAAAGTATTCTGATAAACACTTTTACATTTCACGTGACTGGAAGATTTCTATAAAAATACCCAGTATTTTTATTTATTTATTTTTTTGCATTTTATCTAAATAAATCCTAACAGACATACAAAAAAAAAAAAAATGACTGAGGAAAACTTACCATTCCTTTACTCAAGAGAAACAGTGCTCTGTAAAAAAAAATTAATAAAGTAAATAAAGCCAAAAAATGTATTCAGAAGTAAATACAAAATTTATAAAAATGAGACAAACACACGTGTGACATTACAAAGTTCAAAGGCATTAACATTCTTTCATAACTGCTACAGACAAAAAGACAATTTGCATGAATTCTAGGAGAAAGTCATATCAATAGATAGATACCCTTCACATTGTAAAGACAGTTCTGTACTACTATAGAGCATTGATCTTTCATTCCTACCCAAGGCACAAAAAGTGCTAGAACCTATGAATCCCTATGTTGCTGCCCATACTAGTTTGCATTGCTTGTGAATGCAACTACTACACACAGCAACATACAAGATCAATACATTACTTTATATATAGTGTTTGTAAAAAAACATTATATGAAAATGTCAGATGCAATTTTTTTTCCCCCCCTCACTGCAGAAAATTCAGTGAGGTCTTCACCTTTAATTATCAAAAAAAGAAACGTTTCCACATACCTCAACAACAAAATGCTCCTGTCCGCTCTATTTGTAATAGAAAACCACTGTTAAAGTTACTGAAGTTTCTAACACGCAACACAATTGAAGTCTGAAAAGTATTAAACGTGATTCACACTCCAGTGAAAATGATGTACACTTTTTTTTTTCTCTTTCTTTCTGCTGAAGCAATTTGTATTTATTAAGTTTCTGACAAAGAGATTACAGGATTGATCAAATCCAGCACAAGTCAATTCCAGACCATGTTTTCCTTCCAGCCTATCCTTGAATATACAGCTTCTCTTACTGTGGCCTTCCTGTGCACATTTTAGACTGTATAGATTTAGGAGCCAGACAGGAATTTAAAAAAAAAAAAAAAAAAAAGAGGACTGGAATGGACCATTCATGCCACATTTAAACAGCCCCAAACGAGGCTCCACCATTTCAAAAGGTGAAGGATCTTTCACGGACTACATGAAGACCACAAAGCCCTGGAGACGCCCCATATTCCAAACATGGTGACCATTATAAAGAAATGCAGTGTGGATATACGGTAACATTCAATTGCTATCCTACATTTTACTCTCTGGATTCCACATACAAACACTATATATAATAAATAAAACTAAACAGGGTGTTTCAGAAGTCTGGAACCATAGGCTGCTTGATCAGACCTAGAGGACAGGGCAGGATTTGCACCCACAGTGCCGCAATATGCCTGCGAGTTAATGGATAACATGAACAATATAAAACAACTTTTTGTAGCATTTGTAAAGATCCTGTTTTTTTCTTTTAGGTCCGACTGTGGTTTCAGACTGCCGGAACGCCCTGTATGCCACCCTAGGATCAGGAACGTGAACACCAGAACGGCTATATTACCTGGTGTACTCCGATCCCACTACCCTGGCATATTCTGCTCCCACTCCCAGAAGATCGCACGCTGACACAAGGTCCTTCTCCAGCGTGTGCAGTTGCTAGAAATCAATGAAGAAGAGGAACTCAATAGAAGTACAGTTACAGCAGCAAATGTTCCTTTCATTTTACTCCTACTCAGAATCCACAGCTTCACCATATAGCCTTCTCACAATGACTACTACAGGGGGAAAAAAGCGTCAACTCTCCACTCAGGACTCTGTGCTTACCGCAAGTTGAAACAGGAGCCGACAGTGCCAGTATGGGGTTTGTTGTGAGATCTGGATTGCCTTGCGCAGAAGGGGCTTTGCTGAATCAACCAAATTCTAGAACGACGAAAAGATTCTTGTTAAGACAATAGGACTGTATGGAAACCGCCGATGCTTCTTTAAAAAAAACAAACAAACAAAAAAAAATACTGATATTTTGCACAATTACAAAATATTTCACACGAATTAAATCAAGTCTGAGAAATTACAAAGGAGATGTTGACCAATATTGATGTGATTAATAATTAAATCCAAGCCTCACTCTTACTGCAGGTAGAATGCCGTGGGGGGATCGTCTACTTGTCAGCAGAGCTAAGATCATGGGTATACACCAAAATCTCCATTCTCTGATGTCCTAACACTACACATGTGTAATCGACATGTTTAATGTAAAATAAATAATTGTACCACTCACCTGTTGGCAATACAGTTCTGATAAAAGACTGGCAGCTTCAAATTTAACATCTTCAAATTGAGGGATCTAGGAGTTCTTTGTAAAGGATTATTATTATTAATTATTATTATTATTATATGAATAAACGTGCAGACACTGTTTTGAAGAGACTTCTTTTTTAGACTAGAGGCTTTATACATTTCTGAAGGTTCCTCAAATTATTTTTAAACAGTTATTCAGAAAAAGAAACAGGAAACCCCCTTGTTTGTGTACAGAGAGGGTTAAACAGTCCTCTTATCAGCTGGACATGTAACACAGGCAGTTATTTTTGTAATGAAGATTTAATACTGCCTGGGTGCCCATAACGTGTAAAAGTATTAATATATGCATCATCTGTAATCCTGCACAGACTAAGTAATTTGCCAAAAGATTTGGCTACCTGACTAGTGCAACCCTTTCAAATATATCTGCCAAATATGTCAATCCCTGAAGTTATCTGACATGTAACCATCGGTCTCCATGATGTTTTCTTGAACCTGTCTCCCATAGCAGTGAACAGAAACAGCGGACTAAAAAAGGATACTTGTTGAGATACCAACCACTGAAAAAAAAAAAAAAAAAAAAAAGTGAAATGTTAGTGACACGGACACACAAATCAAGCTAAAATTGCTCAAGACGGTAAATTTAAATGTCAGAATTGCAATATATAATATGCAATATATTCACAATATTTGTCATCAGTGCCCTTACTATCTAAATAGCTAGAATGACATTATATATATATATATATATATATACACATACATACACACTTTAAAAACGATGCCTGTTCAAAAGTTTACTATTCTATGCAAGTCACACTACTGTCTCCATGTGTTGCTTTTGATATAGGAACACAATACTGTGTAACTATTTTACAGTGTCGACTACAACTCTGCATAAAGGTCATATAAGTGGCGTAGTTACACTGTGGAAAATGAACTCTTATTTCAAGAGCCTTAACTAAAGGAAGTAAATAAAAATGATTCTATACTCGAATAGTATTGATATTGAACCGACCTGGCGCGTCTCAGCATGTTGACAGGTTAAAAACTGTCAACACCTCCAGCTACGATACTTCCCTCAATTTATCAATTCAGTTTGCGTGGTTTGATTCCATTGTTTAGTTTATATATATATATATATATATATATATATATATATATATATATATATATATATATATATATATATCCAGACGAAAATAAATTGCTTGTATTACAATTTTGAAAAATATTAAAACGCTCGTAATTATATTGGAATGAGAAACTTTATACGGGAAAATAATAATAACAACAATAATAACAATATACAAAATATTAAAATAACATAACACTAGAAATGTTAAATTAATAACGGGTATGTCCCATACAGCAAGTCAGGCAGACCTTCTTAAACTCGCCCAGTGTATTCTTTATATTTTAAATAGTTGTTTTTTATCTTTACGTTTTATTTTATTTAAATTGTACTGCAATTCAAAACTTAGGTGCGGAATAAACCTCTGACTCCTGCCCGAATAATTATTTTTTTGAACATATTAATTATGATGTGAATGTGTTACAGAGAATATGTTTTCTAATTATAGCGTATTTGCTCCACCGCTTCCCCATCATTTCTGGTTTCTTTTTAATACTATTCCGGCTTGTAAACACCATCTCTCCCTTTTCCTCTGCTTTCCCGGTGTGGCCTGCCATTTGTCCCGCTTCCCTCTCAGATCCCCGGCCTTTCCTAGAAGCCCCCTCACCGCTTTCTCCAAGTGATTCCTGGCGAGCTCGCTGTTCTTCGTGTGGTGGTACAGCACCGACCCGAGCTGCAGGTGGGTCCGCGCCTCGACCCTTTGCGGCGGCTTGAACTGGAAAACAGCCTGGAGACAGTGGACGCAGAGGCGGATCTTGGGGGGGCTGGAGGTACGGAAATGTTCCGCGAAGCCTAGCAGGGCGAGGTACCAAGACTCCGGGGCCTCTCCGCCAGACGCCATTTTACCGTCAACAACAACAACAACCCACGACTACCGCGTCCGCAGCACCGCGAGACTTCGGAGCAAGCGAGAGCGCTGCGAGATTTCAGTTATGGGGCAGATGTTTGACTTTTTTTTTTTTTGTTATTGCAAGTTATTCTTACGCAAGAAATAATTCTATTTTTACTTATTTGAGATTTACAACCAGAAAAGCTTGCTTACAGCATAATAACATCTCTTTGATAGAAAAATATATCTTAAACTTGTGAAACATGCATGTTTTCGTTAAAGACTGAATGTTATTTTCTGTTTTTTTGGTAAGGTGTTTAGCAGTGTAATAGGATATACATGGATACATGAAATAACGTCATCCAATGTATTTTTTTAAAGGTCCTGACCAGTGTTGCTTATAGCGTGCCAAGCCAAAAACCAGACAGCCCAAATCAGGACAGGTGAGATAGGAGCGAAAGAATAGCGGAACTACTTTTCAGTTGCAATTGGCGTTAGCCGGACAGAAATGTGGTACGTTCCGTGACTTTGGTATTACCAAAACGAGACTACGGCTATTTCTTAGCGTAGCCGCAGCTAGTAAGTCGTACGCTGCGTGCTTTGAGTAGCCCGTCTCCAAGCCGTTGTCTGTTACGGGATTGGAACTGGGAGCGGTTGGTTGAGAGGAGGCTTTGCAAGAAGCGGTGAGTAATGTAATAAACGAGGTTGTATTTTTATTTATTTATAATAATGCCTTATAATAACAATAACAAAAAAACAAAATAGGCTTATTTCTTGAGGTCCTACGGTAACAATATATAGAGTTCTTGTCAAATTGTCTATCATGTTACTTGAAGACAAACGAGATAACTGTAATTAAACGAGTCATTATTTTATTTGTATTATTATTATTAATAATAATAATTAATAGTATTATTCGGCATTACAAGGCGGTTCGAAATAATACTGCAACAGTTGTGTAAACTACAATATTTGTTATACAGTATAGCATCGTTAATAATACCATGACACTACATTACTTTAGATTGTGAGATATATAAACAACCTTTTTTTTTCTTCAAAAAAACAATTTTGGCTCATGTACCAGTTTGATTGCTTCTGTAAGTAGTAGAGTTTAGTAAGTTAATCATATTTAGGGTCTGAATGAAGTTATCTGAGAACAACCCCCATCCCCATCCCCATCCCCAGTTGTGCTGCTTTCCTAGAAAAAAAGGAGAACATTTCCGGGGACCATTCTACTTGTGAGATGTCATCTTCCTCATTAAAATAAATAGCATATTTTTAAAGAGGAGACGATGATCTATTCAGAGATACCTGTGTATTTAGTAAGTAGGGTCTGAGTGAGGGAACATGGTCAATACAATCCCCACCCTTAGCTTTGCTGTAAATCATTTGTTGTGTCTATAGTTTGTGCCGGTACTCTGTGTGTAAGCAGACTCCACTGAAAGAACTGTTTTTATTAATTTGATTGGATTGGATACTTTCAGTGTAGGACGGGCTGGAAAACTGGTCTCGAGATGGCGAGCAGAAGGATCACTCAAGAGACGTTCGATGCCGTGGTGCAGGAAAACATGTCCGAGTTTGAAATGGAGCCAGACGAGGCGCTGAAGGAGGCGATTGAGCAGTTTGAGTCACAAGGTACGCAGAGATGGAAATAAGACTTGCTGCTCTGTTGCAGAGCAGTTTGATCCACTCCTGATTTTACTATGAGTTTTTAGTAAGATACACTTACCTGAGCTTACCCATTCACTGGGGCTAATCAAGCTAGTAATAAAGCCTGGAATGGGTGGAACTGCTATGCAACTGGAGTCTTTATTTCCATCCCTGGTGCAGCACCACCTAATCACCTAATGCAGTAACTGACTTTGAATTGATTTGATCCGTTTATATCCACATAGAGCAGGGAGTTGACATGGATTGCAGCACTAACCGTATTTTTTTCTTTTACAAGGTAAAACTGCAATTTGCAGGGAAAGTACATAATTTTTTTTTTTATTGTCTTCAAGGTAAAACAGATGAAGACATAATAAATATGTTTTTTTCTTTTTTTAAGTTTTACCTACCAAACGGATGATTCGCTTACTGAAAATTAATACGTACATTAGAGAAAGTCAACTAAACCCTGCTCCCTGCCTGTTTCTAGGGGTGAGCCTTAGTAATATAGTGAAGGCAGTCCGGACAGCCCCTTCAGATGAGAGGAAGGAGGAGCAAACTCATGGTATTTTACAGGTACAGTAGAATGAAATAAAAGCTGCAGATTAAAAAATGAATGAAAAATGAGTACCTGTGTACTGTAGCTACCAGGAAGCAGGCGTTTCCTTGAATATATTAATTATCAGAAACAGAGATGGAAATAAGACTAAAATTGCAAAACAGTTTGATCCATTCCTGGAGTTTAATAAGAGACTCCTGTGCTTGTTACCTATACACTGTGACTAATGATGCTCTCAGTAAAACCAGGAGTGGGTGAAACTGCTATGCAACAGGAGTCTTATTTCCATCTTTGTACAAGACTGTATGTATACAACACTAATGTATATATGAAACAGACTATGAATACATTGTAAATATGAAATGTATGACCATGCACTGTATAGTTACTACTGTATAAAAGCTAGGGCCAACATTGTGCATTTATATGCAATAGGATTCTGATTGATCCATGCATTGCGTGGCAAATATATATTATGTAAAAAATATATTCTTTTTCAAATTTTTGTTGGTGACCAGGCCCTAGAGTCTCTACAGGCATCGTTAGACTCCTCGTCCCTGGATGTGATGGGGGAACAGCTAGCGCACTTCACGGAGCAGTGCAAGCTAGACTTCTCGCACCGCTACCTGGCGGCCCAGAAAGGTGCCTACCCCACGATCCTCTCGTGCTGCCGGAGGATGGTGGGGGAGCGGGGGCTCCTGCTGAAGGCTCTGGCAGCGCTGGCAGCCCTGACCGACGGGCAGCCGGACCTCCTGGACGCTGATGGGAGGGGGCTGCTGATCGAGACGCTCCGCGAGCACCGGACCGACCCCTCCGTGACCTCGCTGGCAATTCGCGCGGCGCGCCACTGCTGTCTGAAGCACGAGCAGAACCGGCAGGGCCTGGTGAAGGCCGGGCTGCTGCCACTGCTGACCGGCGCCATCGCCAGCCACAGTGCCGAGCCCGAGCTGGTCAAGTTGGCCTGCAGCACGCTCAGGGTTATGACCTTCGACGATGACATCAGAGTGGCCTTCGGACAAGCCCACGACCACGCCAAGCTGATCGTGCTGGAGAACGACGGCCTGAAGGTCATCATCGAAGCAGCAAAAGGTATGCTGGAACCCTTTTCTGTCTCGTCTGGTTTATGTGTCGTAGTCATTATCGATCACAAATGTAGGAAAACCCTCAGAATTTATCCAGTTGAGCTGGATTGACACTTTACTGATTGGCCTAGTTCAGATTTTGCACTATTAATTCAGCCTGTCCCACATCATGCACTTTTCCATCTTGCTGTGCTAATCATACTGTTGGATACGTGAATGACATGGTAAAATAATTATTCTTTTTAGATCTGAAATGGAGAAAACTGTGTTCTGTAGTTTCAGTGCTCATGAGTGTATCATTCGTGGGGGGGGGGGGGTTTCCCCCCCCCCCCCCCCCCCTCTTCTTGCAGCTCACACAGGCAATAACAGTGTCCTCAGCGAGCTGTGTGGCACGCTGTCCCGGCTGGCTGTGCGAAACGAGTTCTGCCAGGACATAGTCGACCTCGGAGGGTTGAAATTCATGGTCAACCTCCTCGCGGACAATCTTGACCATCAGGTACTGATTTAGATCCATTTAATCTTTTATATAGCGTTTTTTGTGTATCCTTCGCAGAGCAACAGAAAAAAATATTAGTAAAATGAGCACAATCTAGCCAATGTATTTGTAACTGTGTACTTATGTGCCATTTAAAAAATAAAAACACAGGCAGCAGCAACAGAAAGCTGTGAGTGTTATAAAAGTTACAAAGACCTGGATTCAGTCAAAATGACAATACAACAGTTAGAATTAGCACAGCTGTGACAGTGCTGTAGATTTGATTTAATTCTGGACAAGGTGTTTTGCAGTTAGTAGTGGGGTGAATGTGACCTCCTCTGTCTCTTACTCTGTATGAGGGTAAGGCTGCATTATAGATTTCTGTTGGCGGCATTTTGTGATAGCCGTATAGTGAATTGAGCCCAAGTGAGGTGTTTTTTTTTTTTTTAATTCCCTTCTGTTTTTCTTCCAGGAACTTGTGAAGCAGGTAATGAGCGCCATCCGAGCCATCGCAGGAAATGATGACGTCAAAGACGCCATCGTCCAGGCAGGAGGGACCGACCTGATCGTGTTAGCAATGAACAGACACATGGGCAACGCACAGGTACCCTACCTGACTAGGCTACTGTTTGATTACAGGTGTCCAGCAGGTTCCACAGTATCTCATACGTGCACTGGAGAAAACTCTCCATGTTCCACAAATGTGACAGTTGCGTGGTTAAACGATGATGACCAAGGCTTTAGTGTTACCAACACAATTGCTAACCCCGTGCTAAAGATCTTTTCGATAATAATAGTAGTAGTCTTAGTAGTATTTCTGTTTCTCTGCTTTGGCTCCTCTCTGATTGCTGTGGTTCTTGATCAGGTTTGTGAGCAGGGGTGTGCAGCCCTGTGCATGCTCGCTCTGCGTAAACCGGAGAACTGCAAGGCGATCATGGAGAATGGGGGCGCGCTGGCAGCACTGCAGGCAATGAAGGCCCACCCAGGGGAGGTCAATGTGCAGGTAAGGGGGGGGGGGGGGGGAGGCTGGAGATAAAGGTTGTTGTAAACTGCACATTAATTAATTTGATTGCATCATCACTGACGATATTTAAAAATGCTTTCGATAGAAGAAAATCCTTACAATGGATTTACTTGTAAAGACATTTGAATGTTTGGCACTGAAGGAATGCTGTTCGGACAGGGATAAAACAGCAGAATACAAAAGCATAACCTTGGCTTCTGTTCGGTGGCCAAAATATATAATGAAAGAGCCCTGTGGCTTTTTCTAATTGCAGGTTTAGAGCTTTGAAAGCAGGTTTATAACCTCTACTGCTCTAAGTCTTTGTCTTGGCAACCGTCTTCCAGCCCCAAGTACTCTTTATTACATTATGCCATTAGGTGCAAGCAAAGTGCCCTCTTGAGATATCTTGCCAGCAAGAGGCTTATGCTGTAGGAACAGAACTGAAGGTTGTCAAGCATGTCTGGGCAACGAGAAGAACTTTGGTATTACTGGTTTAGCAATAATTAATGGAACGCGCTTGGGGGAAACTTTTTTTGTTTAAACGTTTTGAAACTCTTAACCCCTCCCCGTTTCTGCTCCCCTGACAGAAGCAGGCGTGCATGGTGCTGCGGAACTTGGTGTCTCGGACCAGTGACTACAGCCCGACCATCCTGGAGCTGGGTGCAGAGGCGCTGATCAGCCAGGCCCTCGTGGCTCACCGGGACTGCGGGGACGTGGCCAAGGCAGCTCTGAGAGACCTGGGCTGCAAGGTGGAGCTGCGGGAGCTGTGGACAGGCAAGAAGGGCAGCCTGTCCCAATGAGCCAGCCAACCAGCCCGTCGCTTTACTGGGAAATGCACAAATACAGTGGAAGGCCTTTTAAAAAATGTTTTGCCGTTCTCGCTCCTTGAGGCAGGTTTGTACTTTAGTCTTGCGACAGTCATGCCTGGTGACCAGCTAGAGCTGAGCAAAGTAATACTTGTATCTCGGACAGTTGCACAACTAGAGATCTGAAATCCTTCCTCCGTGACGGTCGCAGAGTTGAAGTACGAACCATACTTTACTGCCCCAGCATCTTGTGTGTGTTCTGCGTATTGCAGCGTTTCCCGGACTGTTTCGATATATGTCAACAGAATGAGAAAATGAGGTGACGCTGCGTTGCAGTAATACCTAGATGTCGGGACATGGCACAAGTGGAACAATGTTAATATTGTGAAAGAAGAAACGCAGAGTCTGACAGGAGCGGAAGCGTTTTTAATAGATTTAAGATTTTTTTGTTTCTGTGCAAGTTCGGTTTTGGTTCCCAAGGCCGTATTCCCAAAGCTTTTAACCTTTTAAGGTACAAGGGACGTGTGTCCCACAAATAAAAATGATGGTAACTTTCTTATTTTTGCAGTGAGACGCACGAACAGGGTTTAAAATATACTGACGGGTTGGATCCGCTCATCCAAATTTCTTTCCACCTCGTGATTCTTGAGTCGCTGTCAAATATATTTTAAGAAGAAACCGTTTGAACAGCTGCTCAATTCCTTGTGTACCTAAGGGGGTTATAGAATGTTTTTTTTGTTTTTTTCCCTCACAATTACTGTTTTTTACTAAATGGCTATTGTTAGTTTCTTTGATCACAGCCCTAATTCATAAAAGCACTCTTTAAATAACTCTTTAGGCTTTGTGAGTAGGGCCTAATACAGTAAATGTATAATACTGGTTTCCCTCCAAACTGAGATGCCCCTCCTTCTGTAGTTTCTCCTTCTCCACAACCTGAACTATATACTTTGCTTTCGCTCAGTACAGGTGATGGGAGCAAGTCTGTGTACCCCAAACTCTTAGTGCTTTCAAGCTTTTCCTTGTTGTATGCCCTTGCTTTTGAATGTGCATTAGGACCTCTCTTGCTGTTTTCACTAGACGTTCAAGTGTCATATTCCTCGACACTCTGTGATGTATTTTGACTGGACTGCCATCATGCTTATATTCCATGCATGCTGATACCCACGATGGGACTTGTAGAGCTGGTCGTGATGCCTGTACTTTTAACACACAGGTTGTATTAATCACTAAGGTTTGAGCTACATTGGTGAATTACTGAGGCATGTGAAACTGATGTGCTTGTAATTGTGTTGTAAATATTGAATGCTGTTGAGAAACCCTGTTGCTTGTATGGATTTAGTGTGTGTGTGTGTGTGTAAGTGCGGTGGTTCTCAACGAACCTGTTGTGTGTTCTGTGTTGATTCAGTGCTCTGTGTTGGTTTTCTATCTCTACCCTTGCACCTTCAGATTACAACCGGGAAGGGAAATAATGCCGTGGAGTAGGACTTGCATGTTATTATTATTATTATTATTATTATTATTATTATATATTATTATTATTTATTTAATTTTTTTCACAGAATAAAAAAACAGATTGAAGCTAAGGCTCCATGTTTCCTGTTTCTGGAAACACGGCTTTGTGTCGCTGGTGAGCATTTAATGTTCCGGTATCTTTTGTTATTTATTCAAAAATGGTAAGGCAGGTCAGAGTTTGAGATTGTAAACTAGTACATGATTGTGTTTTCATTATACAGTACGATGTTCTATTCCTTAAGTTCCTGGGTGTGAGTGCTGACAGAGTCCCGTTGGAACGTGTTTATTGAACAGTAAGCTGCACTGGCTTCTCTTGTCTTCAGCAGTAGGTGTGACAGTTGTGTTGTGCTGAACAATATAATGCTTTTTACTATTAAGTGTATTGCCGCGAACTGCTGATGCACACCTTTTTCAATTAAATAATGATTTTGTTAACACCCTGTTACAGGTATACATGTAGTTCTGTATTAAGAAAAATCTTCATTTGTAAGAACTTGAGTTAATAAATGCCTTACTGCTGTGTTTTATTCCTGGTGGGTTTTTTTTTTCTCCTTTTGAAAAAATAGAGTAAAACAGGCTTTGAAAATTAGCCCCATAGTTCTTATTCAGATCCTGGTTGAAACCAGGACAGTTCATGGCCTGCCAGGGTCTGGACTTGAGAACCAGTCAAACACCCAGCCTAGATGTCAACTCTTGTGTGAGTATCCTTCCATCTCAGATCAATTAAATAATTTATAACAGGATTGGATCAAAGACCAGGACTGGAGGAACCAATTTTGTCCACCCCTTATAATCTATAAGGATTAATCTCTCAGGGCTGCCACATGTGCAGGGATGGAAATAAGACCCCTGTTAGAGAATAGCTGTTCATCAGTTCCAGGTTTTATTACGAGTTTGATTAGCAACAGTGCAGAGGTAATAAGCTCAGGTGTGGACTAGTAAAACCAGGAATGGATTACACTGCTATGCAACCGCTTAAAACAAGGATATCATAATCCCACAACGATATCCTTGTTTTATCGAGAACCACCGATAATTAATTTACCAAACTCCGTCTCGCCGAAATAACTACACCATATACTACATCTCCCAGCACCTACCTTTGGCAGCTATAAACTACAATTCCCATAATCCTTCCGTGATCGCTGGCCCGTTACGGAGCCAATCTTTTGAGGGCAGCGACGAAACAGCATGGAAGTTAGTTATGGTGCTGCTGGTGGATCATTGTAGAAATTAGACACACATTGAAAGACCCCGAGCGAAGTGGCGAAATAACTGCAAACGAAGTTTGCACAGAGCGGCGTTGGAACTTAAAAGGCACCCTGGCGACTAGCTTGACAGGGACAAATCAGCTCGTTAAAATAAATCGAAGAGTCATATTTATTTAAAGTCAAGGAGGAGGGGGTCACGTAGTCGCTGTCAACACAGCTTGACAACAAGTTTACTTCACAGAGACGGGAGACTGAAAACATCGGTCTGTCCTGGTTGTGGATCAAACGGTAAGTGCATTTCTAAAGGGGCGTACAGAAAAGTGTACGTCTAGTTACTTAAATCATTATCCCACGTTTAGCATACAAATAAAAAATAACTAACGGGCTT